>NC_057402.1:18803139-19103139 GCF_019320065.1 Cervus canadensis | reverse complement strand
TTTCTTCAACAAATGACACTGGGAAAATTGGACAGTCACATGTAAAAAAATGATATTAGATCATTCCTTAACATCATACACAAAATAAAGCTAAAAACAGATTAGAGATCTAAATGTGAGACCAGACATTATAAAACTCCTAGAGGAAAAACATAGGCAGAACACTCTGATATAAATCACAGCAATATCTTTTTTGATCCATCTCCCAGAATAATGGAAGTAAAAAAATAAATAAACAAATGGGACCTACTTAAGCTCAAAAGCTTTTGCATAGCCAAAGGAAAATATAAACAAAACAAAAAGACAACCCACAGACTGGGAGAAAATATTTACAAATGATGTGACCAACAATGGATTAGTCTCTGAAACTTACAAATATGATACTTAATAGCATCCCCCCCCCCAAAAAAAAAAACAATCAACAAATGGGCATAAGAACTAAATAGACATTTCTCCAAAGAAGACATGCAGATGGCCAAGAGGCACATGAAAAGATGTTCAACATCAGTAATTATTAGAGAAGTGCAAATCAAAAGTACAATGAGAATACCTCACACCAGGGAGAATGGCTACCATCAAAAATTCCATGAACAATAAATGCTGGAGAGGGAGTGGAGTGAAGGGAACCCTCCTACACTGTTGGTGGGAATACAAACTGGTACAGCCACTATGGAGAAAAAATATGGAGGTTCCTTAACAAGCTAATGGCCCTGCAATCCTACTCCTGGGCATATATCTGGAGAAAAAAATGATCTGAACGGATACATGCACCCTGATGTTCATTTCAGCACTGTTTACAGTAGCCAGGACATAGAAGCAACCTAGATGTCCATTGACAAAGGAATGGATAAAGAAGATGTGGTATATATATATATATATATATATATATACACAGTGGAATATTACTCGGCCATTAAAAAGAATGAAATAATGCCATTTGCATCAACATGGATGGACCTAGAGATTATCATACTGAGTGCTTAATAAGTCAGACAGAGAAGGAGAAATATTGTATAACATCCCTTATATGTGGAATCTAAAAAGCAATGATACAAATGAACTTACTTACAAAACAAAGAGACTCCTAGAGAATGAACTTCTGGTTGCTGGAGGGGAAGGGATAGTTAGGGAGCTTGGAATGGACATGTACACACTGCTGTATTCTAAATGGATAACCAACAAGGATCTTTTCTGTACAGCAGATGGAACTTTGCTCAATGTTATGTGTTAGCCTGGATGTTAGGGGTGTTTGGGGGAGAATGGATACATGTGAATATATGGCTGAATCCTTCTGCTATTCACCTGAAACTATCACAACATTGTCAATCAACTATACACCAATACAAAATAAAAATTTTTTTTATATTCTCATATTTGAAGTATAGTTGATGTACAACATTATATAAGTTATAATGATTCACTATTTTTAAAGATCATATTCATTTCACAGTTATTCCTCATGCTAGTAACCTTATGCTCAAAATCCCTCAAGCTAGGATTCATCAGTTTGCAAACGAAAAAATTCCAGATGTACAAGCTGGATTTCAAAAAGGCGGAGGAACCAGAGATCAAATTGCTAACATTTGCTGGATCACAGAGAAAGCAAGGGAATTCCAGAAAAACATCTACTTCTATTCATTGACTATGCTAAAGCCTTTGTGTGGATCACAACATACTAGACCACCTTACCTGTCTCCTAAGAAACCTCTATGCAAGTCAAGAATTAACAGAACAGGACATAGAACAATGGACTGCTACTAAATTGGAAAGGAGTAATGTCAAAGCTGTATATTGTCACCCTGTTTTTTCAACTTATACACAGAGTACATCATGCAAAATGCCAAGCTGGATTAATCATAAACTGGAATCAAGATTGCCAGGAGAAATATCAATAACCTCAGATATGCAGATGATAACAATCTAATGGCAGAAAGCGAAGAACGAAAGAGCTACTTGATGAAGGTGAAAGAAGAGAGTGAAAAAGCTGCCTTGAAACTAAACATTCAAAAAACTAAGATCATGGCATCCAGTCCCATCATTTCATAGCAGTGGCAGATTTTATTTTCTTGGGCTGCAAAATCACTGCAGATGGTGACTGCAGCCATGAAATTAATGCTCCTTGGAAGAAAAGCTATGCCAAACCTAGATAAAGTATTAAAAAGCAAACATCACTTTGCCGACAAAGATCTGTATAATCTAAGGTATGGTTTTTCATATTCATGTATGGGTGTGACAGCTGGACCATAATGAAGGCTAACAACCGAAAAATTGATGCTTTCAAATTGTGGTGTGGAGAAGACTCTTGAGAGTCCCTTGGACAGCAAGGAGATGAAAACAGTCTGTCCTAAAGGAAATCAACCCTGAATACTCATTGGAAGGACTGATGCTTAAGCTCCAGTACTCTGACCATCTGACGCAAAGAGCTGACTCATTGGAAAAGACTCTGATGCTGGGAAAGATTGATGCAAAAGGGGAAGAAGGCAACAGAGGATGAGATGGTTAGACAGCATAACCAACTCAATAGACATGTATCTCAGCAAACTCTGGGAGACAGTGAAGCGGAAATCCTGATGTGCTGCAGTCCATGGGGTCACAAAGAGTCAGCTACAACTTGGCATCTGAACAACAACACAACAATCGGCTATATTCCCTGTGTTGTACAATATAACCTTGTAACTTAGACCACTTTAATATGTAGGATCCTCTCATGATTTCCACGCTATTTAGTGTTTTATTTCTGTCATATTTTAATATGAATATATTCATTTTGGACTCCAAAATCACTGCAGATGGTGACTGCAGCCATGAAATTAAAAGATGCTTACTCCTTGGGAGAAAAGTTATGACCAACCTAGACAGCATATTAAAAAGCAGAATTACTTTCCCAACAAAGTTCTGTCTAGTTAAGGCTATAGTGTTTTCCAGTAGTCATGTATGAATGTAAGAGATGGACTATAAAGAATGTTGAGCTCTAAAGAATTGATGCTTTTGAACTATGGTGTTGGAGAAGACTCTTGAGAGTCCCTTGGACTGCAAGGAGATGCAACCAGTCCATCCTAAAGGAGATCAGTCCTGAATATTCATTGGAAGGACTGATGTTGAAACTGAAACTCCAATACTTTGGCCACCTGATGCGAAGAGCTGACTCGTTTGAAAAGACCCTGATGCTGGGAAAGATTGAGGGCAGGAGGAGAAGGGGACGACAGAGGATGAGATGGTTGGATGGCATCACTGACTCAATGGACATGAGTTTGAGTAAACTCTGGGAGTTGGTGATGGACAGGGAGGCCTGGCGTGCTGCAGTCCATGGGGTCACAAAGAGTTGGACACGGCTGATTGACTGAACTGATTCATTAGCTACTACAAATGACTAATCACCCTAAAACCTAGTGGCTAAGTTTATGGTTCAGTTTCTCAATTCATGGTTCAGAAATTGATGCTAGTCTCAGCTGGACATCGAGTGTTCACGATAAGTGGATTCAGTGAGGAATCTCTATACCTAGAGTTGGCTAGTGATGGGCACTCCTTTAGATGGCCTCTTGCCTTGCAGCAGGCCAGATTTGACCTGTTCACACGGAATTGGTAAGTTTTAAGAGAGAACAAAACATACAAGATCTTCTTTGGCCTAGGCTTGGAACTGCACATCACTTCTGCTACATTCTATTCACTAAAGCTACCACAAAGATCTGATTCACAGAGTTGGAAAATAGTCTCCATCATTTGACAAAGGTAAATTGAAAATCACATTGCAAAGGACACACATACAGAGAGGGGTAAAGAACTCAACATTTTAGCACTTAGTCTAGCATTATTTTTAATGAAATATTTGTTTATACACATCTTTAATGAAATCCTCTTATTTTTTATTCCATCTCAAATCATACTTTAGCATAATTATCTTTATTTCTCAAATACAGCAATTAGAATTTCTTTTAGAAAAATTTCTGTTGTTTTGTGAATTTTGAAGTTTTTGTTAATAACTGAAATTTTGCAGCCATTCATAAAAATGAGATTTTTCTGGGAAACCCAATCCGTGTTGTTATCTCACCATTTCTAAGAAAATTTTCAGTGTTATCTGAATTTCATTATTGAGATGTCTTATTGTTATTCTTTTGAAAGCCTCTTCTCTAGGGCTTCTTTTAAGGTCTTTTAGTTGCTTTTGAGCTCTGTAGCTTCAGTGGAGTATATGGGAATGTATTCCTTTTTAATTTATCCTTAGTACTTTATCTATCATTGGATTTGCAATTTCATTAGTCCTGGGAAATTTCCAGCCCTTGTTTCTTTATTCTAGACACATACTCTATATACTAAATTGATGGCTATTCTCAGTGTCAATTAGATACACGCAGATGGTGACTGTAGCCATGAAATTAAAAGATGCCTGCTCCTTGGAAGGAAAGCTATGACAAATCTAGACAGTGTATTTAGAAATCAGAGACATCACTTTGCCGACAAAGGTTCATAGAGTCAAAGCTATGGTTTTTCCAGTAGTCATGTACAGATGTGAGAACTGGACCATAAAGAAGGCTGAAAGTCAAAGAATTGATGTTTTTGAACTGTGTTGCTGGAGAAGACTCTTGAGAGTCCCTTGGAATGCAAGGTGACCAAACCAGTCAATCCTAAAGGAAATCAACTTTGAATATTCATTGGAAAGACTAATGTTGAAGCTGAAGCTCCAGTACTTTGGCCACCTGATGTGAAAAGCCAACTCATTGAAAAAGCCCCTGATGCTGGGAAAAATTGAGGTAGGAGGAGAAGGGGGCAACACATGATGAGATGGTTTGATGGCATCCTCAACTCAATGGACATGAGTTTGAGCAAACTCCGGGAGATACTGGAGGACAGAGGAGCCTGGCATGCTGCAGTCCATGGGGTCACAAGGAGCTGGACATGGCTTAGCGAATGAACAATAATACTTTCACATTTCATTCTCTGAGTTTTTTAATTTCTGCATATTTTTCATTTCCTTGTTCAATATATTGCATTCTAGATAATCCCTTAAATTATCTTTAGATTTATTTTCTCTAATCAGTTCTGTAAACCATCCATTCAGTATTTTATTTCAACACTATTATATTTTACTTCAGAAAGTTCTATCTCATGTTTTTGACAGACTCTTACTGTGAAATCAATGTTTATTTAGTTTTGTATTTTTAAAAGCATTTTATACTAAGTTATATATAAATTATATATAAAGGTGTGCATTTGTTCTTTCTGTTGACTCACTCATGATTTTACTAGTTGTTTAGTAGTTTTCTTATTTTAAGCTTATATTTTTCAAAATTCTATCCCTGGAAATCTTGAGGAGATTTTAACTTTCTCCACTGAGAATTTGTAGGTTACATTTCATCAGAAGCTAGGGGTCACTATAGTCTAAGAACCCTTTTATTCTAATTCATGATCTTGGCTTGATGTGGATTTTCAGATCAATTTCTCAATCTGAGAAGTTCCAGAGCTTAGAACCCTGATCACTGCAGTGCTAATACTGGCACTTACCTTTGAAGCCAACGGATCTTAGTGATCCATGTTTAACTGCTTGTTTATTGCATCTTCCCTGGTTTCAACTACTGTATTTGTGTATTTGTATGTGTATGAGAGCTTGACCCTAGAGATTTAGATTATTTTCTAGTGAATGCAATAATGCAATAAGATATATTTATTTATTGCACCACAGATATAATTGTATTTTACTAGGAAGCCTCCTTCAAGTATGTGCTTTACCATTTTGTCATGAAAATTACCATTCAGAATTGTTGCATACAAAGCATCAGTTCAGTTTAGTTCAGTCGCTCAGTCGTGTCTGACTCTGCGACCCCATGAATCGCAGCACACCAGGCCTCCCTGTCCATCACCGACTCCTGGAGTTTACTCAAACTCATGTCCATCGAGTTGGTGATGTCATCCAATCATCTCATCCTCTGTCGTGCCCTTCTCCTCCTGCCCCCAGTCCCTCCCAGCATCAGGGTCTTTTCCAATTAGTCAACTCTTCGCATTAGGCATAGTTTAATATGATAACATGTAGTTATTAGTAAATTTGAATTATATAAGATAAATATATATAAATAATGTTTAAAATTTGATAATATTATTTCCAATGAATATATCTCTGCTCTGAATAGGATACGGAATTTTCAGATAGTACTGGGGTATGGTTTATGGTTTAGTTGCTAAGTAGTGTCCGACTCTTGTGACACCACAGACTGTAGCCTGCCAGGCTCCTGTGTCCGTGGGATTCTCCAGGCAAGAATACTGGAGTTGGTTGCCATTTCCTTCTCCAGGGGATCTTTCCCACCCAGGAATCGAACCTGGGTCTCCTGCACTGCAGGCAGATTCTGTATCGACTGAGCTACAAGGGAATCCAAGTACTGGGGATGTGATTAAGTCAACAGTGTATGTAATAGTTTTGGGATCAATGTGAGGAAGCAATGAGGCATAATAAAATGTACAAAAGTCATATGACTTATAAGCCACATCCTTTGAGCTAACTGGTTGAATTCTCTAAACTTCAAATAACTTCCTTATGTAATGGTGATGATAATATTTTAAGTATCATTTAAAAGATTAATTGAAATGCTAAACAAAATCTGATATATGGCACATCTCAAATATTTAGTAAGTAACATAGTAATCTGACAAAAGCTTATTTACTGAACACCTGTGTGCTAGGCATTGCTTTGCTATTTCTTTGGAGGCAGCAGATGACTATGGAGAATTATAGATTCTTTGAATTTCTGAAGTCTTATTAAAGAGACAGTATAAGGCCACATACAATTAAATCAGGAAAAATTAATCAACATCAGTTTTTAAAACTGTAGCAAAGATGAAGTACTCTGATAATAATGCAGGAAATGAAGAAAAGAAAAGCAAGATTCAGGAAGAACTTTTGTTAGGTAAGATGTGAAGACAGCATTCAGATTCTTATTAAAAAGGAATTGAGACATCAGTGTTTCCTTTTACTGCTCTAGATTCATGACAATTCTATATTTAAAGATTGAAAGATTATGACACATGAGTTTAAAATTCAATTACTTGCTAATTAAGCTGATATTAGCTGTTAAAAGAATTGTGAAAATACATTATTCTTAGAAATCCTGTAAATTATATTCTTCATGGAAGTGATAATAACAATAGTAATTTACTGAAAACTCAGTCTCATAAATATGGCTGTGGATGAAATATGTTAATTTAGTAAATCAAAACTGTGTCATCATAAGAATTTTTTACATTTGTGATCCCTATAAATGTCTGTTTTAATTTCATTAAAAAGTGATATAAGCAAATGAGCTATGTTCAACTTTATTTATTTGTCAAAAATTGCTTTGGGCAAAATTTTCCAGTAGAAAGTAAGAAATGAGATGGAAAGCATTAATGAGCCAAAACAAAACTTAAAAATAAAAGAAAGCCTATGGGGGTTTCTTTCATTTCTTCTATAAACTATAAATATATTCCATCAGGTGAACTGTAGCAGAATTATAAGAATTAAAAATGAGATGCTTCCTGGAGGCTTGGGGTGGGGGGAGTATTAATTTGAATTTTAACTGGAGTAAGAAAAATTTCAATTTTTACATTGCACATGTTACTCCTTGCCTTTCAGTTTGAGGGTACTGTATTATTGCCTCAGGAGAGAGCATTGTAGTTCAATTTCATGTGTTCTCCTAAGTCCATTAACTTCGCACAATCTCAGGGTTTTTTCCTCCATTTTTAAAAGATGGATAGAAAATATTTTAAGTAAGCATTGAATAACTAGTAAGCATTATTCCTTGAACATCACTGGTGTGTGCATGCATGCTGGTGGTGGTGCTGGTGGTAATGGATTGGCAGTATGGAGGACTGGAACAAAACAATCTCTTTTGGAAAGAAGGGAATTCTATTATGTAGTTACCTTGGCATTATCTCCTGTACTTTTTATTTGTGGTGATTTTGGCCCATATGACACTTTTTCAGAATACCAGTGCCAAAAGTCTATGAAAATAAATTGATATTTCTACCTGTATTGTCATTTAGTGGGAACAAAGATGTGCTAAAAGCAAGGGGTCAAGGATACATATATATAAGGAGGGAAGGATAGTAATTTAATAAGGTATAAGATAGGACTAGCAGTATTTTATTTTTTAATTAGGATTCGTGAGATATAGTTTACTTGTCATAACCAGTTCGAGTGTACAATTTAATGTTTGTTAGTGTATTTTTAGAGTTGGCAACCTTCATCATATTATAAATCTTATGCATTTTTATCACCCTCAAAAGAAAGCTTGTATTCCTTGATAGTCCTGTTGGGATTTCTTAGGGGGACTTTCAAGATGGCTGAGGAGTAAGGTGTGGAGATCACCTTACTCCCCCAAAACACATCAAAACTACATCTGCATGAGGAATAGCTCCTACAGGACACCTTCTGAACACTGGCAGAAGACCCCAGACTTCCAAAAAGGCAAGTCAGTCTCCACAGAATAAAGCAGTGCAAAAGACAGAAGAAAAAAAAAGAGACAAAGGAATTGGGGACCTATGCCTCAAGGAGGGAGCCCTGAAGGAGAAAAGTTTCCACACACGGAAAACGCCTCATGGATGGGGACGGGGGGCAACTTTGGAACCTCAGAGGGCAACGCAGCAACAGGTGCTTGGAAGGCAAAACAGACAGAATTCACCACAGGAATGGGTGCTAACCAGCACTTCCCAGCCTGAAACACTTGTCTGCACACCAGCTGAGGCAAGTGGAGGCTGGGTCCTAGGCTCAGGCTTCAGGGGTTTACCCCAGGGAGAGGACTGGGGTTGACTGACGTGAAGATGCTCTGAGGAAGCTACTAAGACATAGCTGAGAGAGTCCAGGGAAAAGCCTGGGCTGACGAGAGATCATTGTGCGCTCACAGACTGCAGGGCACTGTCTTTGTGAGTGCCGGAGGCAGAGGGCGAGACAAAACTGCAGTCTCTGGCCACAGAGGGGTACAGGCTGGCAGGCCACCAAGGCAGGCATGCGTGGCAGAAGTGGGACTAGCCCCGACAGCAGCTTATGATCCTAGAGAGGGAAGGCTGGCCAGCTGGCCGCTGCAAAAGCCTGTGTGAGTGTCAGAGGTGCAGGACAAGAGTCCACTGTGGCGACCCCTGAGCTTGCAGCTGCCACCAAGCTGTGCCAGGTGCAGGCCACTGCCCATACCCTCCTGGGAGCACATGCAGCTTCACTCAGCCCAGGGACCTTAGACCGAGAGCCAGTTGCCCTGGGGGAGTGCACGACCCGCCGCAGACTATAGCAGCTTTCCTCAGGCCTCAGCCGCTGCAAGCACTCCCAGCACATGCCAACTGTGTCTGCGGTTCCGTCTGTCTCCCCAGCCCAACTGAGCAAGGGAGCCCTAAGCAGTCCCTACTTTTACCCCGTCTTGTCTGGGCAGGGAGCAGACGGCAGACAGAGGGCCAAAACCAAAGCTGAGCACTAGGGGAAGGGAATGCACTCCTGCAGCCACAGGTGCGGCCGACTGAATCTCCCTAATTAGCCTGAGACTGTGGACTTCTGGAGGCAATCATGGACTTTGGAAGCAAGTACAATCTGGAGCCAGGCCAGTTCTGAGTATAATCGACTCCACACTGCCCACAGAAAGCCAGAGACCTTCCAAGAAATATCACAGAACTTCCCCAGTAGGCAGATTGGCTGGGGTTCACCGTGTGATGAGGGCAACAGAGGACAACAGAAGCACATTCGTCTTATCACTTTCCATTTTGTCTGTTTTCTTTCTTGTATTGTTTTGTTGTTGTCTTTTTAAAATTATTCCTTTTTTATTTTTACTTACTTTTCCCTTTTAAAAATGATGTTATTTTTACATATACTTCCTTTATAGTTTGCCTGCTAGAAGAAGCTATATTTGAAATTTGAAATGTTTCCCAATTTACTTTTAGCTAAAACTAAAATATATGTATAATTGTTTGTGCTTAATATATATTTAAAGCTATAATAAAAAGAAAAATATTCTTTTAAGAAAAAAAGTGGTTATTTTTAAACATATTGATTTTTTTCCAATTTTTACTGTACTTTCTTGTTATATTACATTTTTCCCAGGTTTTTTGTTTTGTATAGGGCTTGTTTACTGGTTTGATTGCTCTCTTCTATTCTGGTTCCTGTTTTAATTCTTTTTTCTCTCTGTCTTGGTTTCTGTGAGTGTGAAATTTCTTTGGGTGTTCTTATCTGCTTAGTGTTGCTTCTACCATTTGTCCTGGGGTTTAGTCTGTCCATTCTTTTTTTTTTTTTGGTTTGTATGTTTGTTTGATTTTTTTTTTTTTCTATTTGTTTTTTCCTTTTTCTCTTCTATGACGTGTGGCTTGTGGAATCTTGGTGTTCCAGCCAGGCGTCAGGCCTGAACCTCCGAGGTAGGAGACCTGAGCCCAGAATGTTGAACCACCAGAAAACTCCTGACCCCATGGAATATTAATCAGTGAGAACTCTCTGAAAGGCCTCCATCTCACCACGAAGACCTGACCTTACCCAAAGGTCAGCAAACTCCACTGCCAGACATCTCACACCAAAAACCAGCAAAATAGGAACACAACCTTATGCATTAGCAGACGAGCTGCCCAAAGTCATATCAAGGTCACAGACACCCCCAAACATCCCACTGGACATGACACCTACCCTTCAGAGAGACAAGAACAGAGGTGTCAGTCCCCCAGTCAGGAAAGCTTCACAAGGCACTGGTCCAATCCCACCCATGGGGGGCAGACTCCACAAATAAGAGGAACAATGGCCTTGAAGCCGGCAGAAAAGAGGCCCCACTCACAGTGAATTAAACAAGATGAAAAGACAGAGAAAGATGTAGCAGATGAAGAAATGTGGTAAAAACCCACAAGACCAAAGAAATGAAGAGGAAATAGGCAGTCTATCTGAAAAAGATTTCAGAGTAATGATAGTAATGATGATCCTCAGAAATAAATGCAAAATTGATGGATGCACAAATAAACAATATGGCAGTACAGATTGAAAAGACACAAGAAATGTTTAAGAAGGATCTAGAAGAAATAAAGACTAGACAATCAACAATGAATATAATAACTAAAATAAAAAATACACTAGAGACAACCAATAGCAGAATACTGAGGCAGAAGAGTGGATAAGACAGCTGAAAGAATGGTTGAAGGAAAAAAGAATGAAATAAGGAAAGTCTCAGACTTCTGGGACAACATTAAGTACATCACCATTTGAATTATAGGGGTTCCAGAAGAAGTGAAAAAGAAAGGGTATGAGAAAATATTTGAGGAAATTATAATTGAAAACTTCCCTAACATGGGAAAGGAAATAGACACCCAAATCCAGGAAGCCCAGAAACTCCCATACAGGATAGACCCAAAGAGAAATATGCCTGGACACATATCAATTAAAATAGCAAAAATTAAACACAAAGAAAATCTATTAAGAGCAGTAAGGGAAAAGAAACAAATTACATACAAGGGATTCCCCATAAGGCTAACAATAGAAACTCTGGAGGCCAGAAGGGAGTGGCAGGATATATTTAAAGTGATGAAAGAAAAAACTTACAACCAAGATAACTCTACCCAGCAATGATATCATTCAGATTCAAGAGAAATCAAAAGCTTTACAGATAAGCAAAGTTAAGAGAATTCAGCACCACCAATCCAGCTTTACAATAAATGGTAATGGAACTTCTCTAGACAGGAAACACAAGAGAAAGAAAAGATCTACAAAAACAAGCCCAAAACAATAAAGTAAATGGTAATAGGATCATACATATCAATGATTACCTTACATGTAAATGAATTAAAAGCTCCAACCAAAAGACATAAACTGGCTGAATGGATCCAAAAACAATACACCTATATATGCTGTCTCCAAGAGACCCACTTCAGACCTAGGGGCACATACAGACTGAAAGTGAAGGGCTGGAAAAAGATATTCCATGCAAATGGAAACCAAAAGAAAGTGGGAGCAGCAATACTCAGATAAAACAGATAAACATTAAAACAGATAAACATTAAAAATAAACCATTACAACAGACAATGAAGGACACTACATAATGATCAAGGGATCAATCCAAGAAGAAAATATAACAATTACAAATACATATACACTCAACATAGGAGTACCTCAATACATAAGGCAAATGCTAAGAACTATAAAAGAGGAAATCGACAGTAACACAATAATAATGGGGGATTTTAACCACCCACTCACACCAATGGATGGATCATCCAGACAGAAAATCAACAAGGAAACAAAAAATATAAAGGACACATTGGGTCAGATTGACCTAATTGATATCCGTAGAACATTTCATCCAAAAAACAGCAGAATTCACTTTTTTCTCAAGTTCACATGGAACATTCTCTAGGATAGATCACATCTTGTGTCACAAGTTAAGCCTTGGTAAATATTTTAAAAATTGCATTTCTAGCAAGCATTTTTTCCCTGACCAAAACACTCTAAGATTAGACATCAAGTACAGGGAAAAAAAAATAATTATAAAAAAACTGTAAAAACACAAACACGTGGAGGCTAAACAATATGCTTCTGAATAACCAAGAGGTCATTGAAGAAGTCAATGAGGAAATAAATTACCTAGAAACAAATGACAATGAAAACAAACCAACTCACAACCTACGGGATGCAGTAAAAACAGTGCTGAGGGAAGTTTATGGGAATACAAGCCTACCTCAATAAATCAGAAAAATATCAAATAAACAACTGAATTTACACCTAAAAAACTAGAAAAAAAAGAACAAAAAACCCAAAGTTTATAGAAGAATTCATAAAGGACAGAGCAGAAATAAATGGAAAAGAAATGAAGGAGAAAAATAGCAAAGATCAAAAAGACTAAGAGCTGATTCTTTGAGAAGATAAACAAAACAGACAAAGCATTAGCCAGACTCAGGAAGAAAAAAAGGCAGGAGACTCAAACCAATAAAATTAAAAATGATCAAGAAGAAGTTACAACAGATAACACAGAAATACAAAGGATCATAAGAGACACTGTGAGCAACTATATGCAATAAAATGGACCACCTGTATAAGAAATGGACAAATCCTTAGAAAAGTATAGCCTCCCAAGACTGAACCAGGAAAGAATAGAAAATATGAACAGGTCAATCATAAGCACTGAAATTGAAACTGTAATCAAAATCTTCTAACAAACAGAAGCAGAGGGCCAGATGCCTTCATGGGTGAATTCCGTCACACATTTAGAGAAAAGTTAACACCTTTTCTGCTCAAATTCTTCCATGAAATAATAGAGGATGGAAAAAACTCCCAAACTCATTTTACAAGGCCACCATCACTCTGATACCAAAGCCAAAAAAGAAAAAAAAATTATAGGTCAGTATCACTGATGAACATAGATGTAAAAACCTCAACAATATCCTAGTGAACAATATTGAACAACACATTAAAGGAATAAGACACCATGATCAACAGGGGTTTATTCCAGGGATTATAAGATTCATCAATATATACAAATCACTGTGATACACCATATTAACAAATTGAAAGATTAAAACCATAAGTGCATTTCAATAGATGCAGAGAAAGTTTTCAACAAAATTCAACATCCATTCATGATAAAAACTCTACACAGAGTAGGCACAAAAGGAACTACCTCAACAAAATAAAGGCCATATAAGACAAACAAATAGCAAACATTCTCAAAAGTGAAAAACAGAAAGCATTTCCCCTAATATCAGGAAGACAAAGGTGTCCACTCTCACTACTAATCCATCGGAGGGCAGAATGAAAACCACAATCATGGAAACTAACCAAATTTATCACATGCATCACATCCTTGTCTAATTCAATGAAATTATGAGCCATGCTGGGTAGGGCTACCCAAGATAGATGGGCCGGGGTGGAGACTTCTTAAAAAACTGGTTCACTGGAGAGGGGGATGGCAAACCACTTTGCTTTTTCATAGTCAAAAGAAGAGTTCAAAATGTAGTACTTGGGTACAACTAAAAAATGACAGAATGATCTCTGTTCATTTCCAAGGCAAACCATTCAATATCACAGTATTCCAAGCCTATGCCCCAACCACTAATTCCAAAGAAGCTGAAGTTGAATGGTTCTATGATGACCTACAAGATCTTCTAGAATTAAAACCCCCCAAAAGATGTTCTTTTCATCATGGAGACTGGAATTCAAATATAGGAAGTCAAGAGATATCTGGAGTAATGGGCAATTCTGGCTTTAGAGTACAAAATGAAGCAGGGCAAACAGAGTCTAGCCCAGAGAACACACTGGCCATAGCAAACACCTTCTTTCAACAACAAAAGAGATGACTCTACACAAGGACATCACCAGATGGTCAATACTGAAATCAGATTGATCACATTCTATGCAGCCAAAGATGGAGAACCTCTATACAGTCAACAAAAATAAGACTGGGAGCTGACTGTGGCTCAGATAATGAACTCTTATTGAAAAATTCAGACTTAAATTTTAAAAAGTATGGAAAACCACTAGGCCACTCAGGTAAGACCTATATCAAATCCCTGATAATTATACAGTGGAAGTGACAAATAGATTCAAGGGATTAGATCTGATAGAGTACCTGAAGAACTATATATGGAGGTTTATAACATTGTACAGGAGGCAGTGATCAAAACCATCCCCAAGGAAAACAAATTTGAAAAGGCCAAATGGTTGTCTGAGGAGGGCTTATAAATAGCTGAGGAAAGGAGAGAGGCAAAAGGCAGAGGAGAAAGGGAAATATACACCCATCTGAACGTAGAGTTCCAAAGAATAGCAAGCAGAGATAAGAGAGCCTTCCTAAGTGAAAAAATGCAAAGAAATGAGGAAAACAATAGAATAGGAAAGACTAGAGACCTCATCAAGAAAATAAGAGACACCAAGGAACACTTCATGCAAAGATGGGCACAATAAAGGACAGAAACAGTATGGACTTAACAGAAGCAGAAGCTATTGAGAAGAGGTGACAAGAATACAGAGAAGAACTATACCAAAAACGATCTTAATGACCTGGACAACCATGATGGTATGATCACTCACCTAAAGTAAGACATCTTAGAATGCAAAGTGAAGTGGGTGTTGGGGAGCATCACTACGAACAAATATAGTGGAGGTAATAAAATTCCAGTAGAGCTATTTCAAATTCCAAAAGATGATGCTGTGAAAGTGCTGCACTCAATATGCCAGCAAATTTGGAATGCACAGCAGTGACCACAGGACAGGAAAAGGTCAGTTTTCATTCCAATCCCAAAGAAGGGCAATGCCAAAAAATGGTCAAACTACAGCACAGTTGCAGTTTCACATGCCAGCAAGGTCATGCTCAAAATCCTTTAAGCTAGGCTTCAACAATACATGAACCAAGAACTTCCAGATGTACAGGCTGAATTTAGAAAAGGCAGAGGAACCAGAGATCAAACTGTCAACATCCATTGGATCACAGAAAAAGCAAGAGAATTCCAGAAAAACATTTACTTCTGCTTCACTGACTATGCTAAAGCCTTTGATTGTGAGGATCACAACAAACTGGGATATTCTTAAAGAGGTGAGAATACCAGAGCACTTTACATGCCTCCTGAGAAAACCTGTATGCAGGTAAAAAAGAAACAGAACTCACATGAAACAACAGACTGGTTCAAATTTGGGAAAGGAGTTCCTCAGGGCTATGTATCATCACCCTCCTTATTTAACTTTTATGCAGAGTACATCATGCAAAATGCTGGACTGGATGAATCATGAATCAAGATTTCCAGAAGAAATATCAATAACTGCAGATATAAAGATGATACCACCCTTATAGCAGAAAATGAAGAGGAACTAAAGAGTCTCCTGATGAAGGTGAAAGAGGAGAGGGAAAAGGCTGGCTTAAAACTCAACATTCAAAAAACTAAAATCATGGTATCTGGTTCCATAACTTCATGGCAAATAGATGGGGAAACAATGGAAACAGGGACAGATTTTATTTTCTTGAGCTTCAAAATCACTGGGGATTTTGACTGGAGCCAGGCAATTAAGATGCTTATTCCTACCTAAACAGCATATTAAAAAGCAGAAATATTACTTTGCTGACCAAGGTTCTTCTAGTCAAAGTTTTGTTTTTCCCAGTAGTCATGTATGGATCTGAGAGTTGGGCTATAAAGAAGGCTGAGTGCCAAATGCTTTCCAGCTATGGTGTTGGAGAAGACTCAAGAATTCCTTGGACTGCAAGGAGTTCAAACCAGTCAATCCTAAAGGAAATCAACCCTGAATATTCATTGGAAGGACTGACGCTAAAGCTGAAGCTCCAATACTTTGGCCATCTAATAGGAAGAGATGACTCATTTGTAAAGAACCTGATGCTCGGAAAGATTGAGGGCAGGAGGAGAAGGGGGTGACAGAGCACAAGATGGTTGGATGGCATCTCCAACTCAATGGGCATGAGTTTGAGCAGACTCTGGGAGATGGTGGAAGACATGGAAACCTGATATACTAGAGTCCATGGGGTTGCAAAGAGACAGACACCACTGAGAGACTGTGAGAAACACAACTCACCACTATTATTCAATATAATTTTGGAAGTACTAGCCACGGCAATCAGGGAAACAGAAGGAGTAAAAGGAATCCAGATTAGAAAATAAGAAGTAAAAGTCTCACTGTTTACAGATGACATGACATTACACATAGAAAATCAAAATATGCCACCAGAAAATTACCAGAACTAATCAATGAATTTAGTAAAGTCATAGGATATAAAATTAATATACAGAAATCCTTTGCATTCCTATATACTAACAATGGAAAATCGGAAAGAGAAATTAAGGAAACAATCCTATTCAGCATTGCAACAAAAAGAATGAAATACCCTGGAATAAACTTACTTAAATAGATAAAAGACCTGTTTACAAAAACTATAAGACACTGATGAAAGAAATCACAGACAACCAAACGGATGGAGAGATATACAATGCTCTTAGATTAGAAGAATCAATATTGTGAAAATAACTATATTATCCAAAGCAACCTACAGATTCCACACAATCCCTATCAAACTACACATGGTATTTTCCACAGAATTGAACAAAAAAATTTCACAATTTGTATGGAAACACAAAAGACCCCAAATAGCCAAAGCACTCTTGAGAAAGAAAAATGGAACTGGAAAAGAACCAACCTTCTTGATTTCAAGACTATACTACAGTGCTACGGTAATCAAGACATTATGGCACTGGCATAAGAACAGAAATATATATCAATGGAATAACATAGAAAGCCTAGAGATAAACCCATAAACACATGGGCACCTTATCTTTGACAAAGGAGGTAAGAATATACAATGGAGAAAAGACAGTCTCTTCAGTAAATGGTGCTCAGAAAACTGGACCGCTATGGGTAAAAGAACCAAATTAGAACACTTCTTAACATCAGACACAAAAATAAACTTAAAATGGATTAAAGACTTAAATGTAAG
This sequence comes from Cervus canadensis, assembly GCF_019320065.1. Taxonomy (NCBI): domain Eukaryota; kingdom Metazoa; phylum Chordata; class Mammalia; order Artiodactyla; family Cervidae; genus Cervus; species Cervus canadensis. Next base: position 19,085,745 of record NC_057402.1, on the reverse strand, counting down.
ACCTGAAACTATAAAGCTCTTAGAATGAAACACAGGCAATACACTCTGTGACATAAATCAAAACAAGATTCTAACACACCTTCTAGAGTAATAGAAATAAAATAAATAAATGGGGCCTAATTAAACTTAAAAGCTTTTGTGCAGGAAATGAAATAATAAACAAGATAAAAAGATAACCCTCAGGAGAAAATAATTTCAAATGAAGCAACTTACAAAGAATTAATCTCTAAAATATATAAGCAGCTCATACAACTCAATATCAGAAAAACAAACAACCTAATCAAAAAATGGGCAGAAGACCTAAACAGACACTTCTCCAAAGAAGACATTCAAATGACCAATATACATATGAAAAGATGCTCAACATCACTAATTATTAGAGAAACGCAAACAAACACTACAATGAGGTACCACCTCACTCCATTCAGGATGACCATCATCAGAAAATCTACAAACAATAAATGTGGACGATGGCTCTTGTACTACTGGCAGGAATGTAAATTAACATAGCCCCGGTGGAGAACAGTATGAAGATCCCTTAACAGACTAGGAATAAATCTAACGTATGACCCAGCAGTCTGACTACTGGGCATATACCCTTAGAAAATCACCATATTTGTACCCCAGTGTTTTTTGCAGCACATTCAAAATAACCAGGACATGGAAGCAAACTAGAGGTCCATCAACAGATGAATGGATCAAGAATATGTTTATATGCATACCTATATGCAGTGGAATATTATTCAGCCATAAAAAGGAATGAATTTGAGTCAGTTATAGTGAGGTAGATGAACCTAGAGTCTCTTATACAGATTGAAGTAAGTCAGAAAAACAAATATATATTAGCATATATACATGGAATCCAGAAAAATTTTACTGATGAACCTTTTTGCAGGGAAGGATACAGATGTAAAGAATGGATTTGTGCACATAGTGGGGGAAGAAGAGGGTGGGATAAACTAAGAAAGTAGCACTGGTATATATACACTATCATTTGTAAAATAGATAGCTAGTGGGAAATTGCTGAATAACACAGGGCGCCCAGCCTGGTGCTCTGTGATGACTTAGAGGGGTAGGACTGGGGAGCGGAGGGAGGCTCAAGAGGAAGGAGATAAATATATAATTATGACTGTTTCATATTGTATGACAGAAACCAACAGAGCATTGTAATTTTCATGCAATTAAAAAAAAAAATCTGTCTCAAACATGAAAAAAACTTTAAAAAATGTATGAAATTTCAAATATCTCCACAATCCCTGTTACTGTCCATTATTTTCTTTTTCTATCCTGTGAATATGAAATGTTATCATTATGGTTCTGACTTATATTTTACTAATACCTTATAATTTTGAGCATATTTCATATATTTATTGAATATATTCATGTACTTATTGTTTTATGTAAGTCAAGTGACCTATGTCATTTGTAAGTCTTCTTTGGAGAAATAGTTATTCAGAACTTTTGCCTATTTTTATTTGGGTTGTCTTTGTATCACTGAATTTCTTATTTAATATCATTGAGTTCTTTATGTTTTCTGGTTATAATCCTTTTAAAGTAATACTTTCTCCTACCCCATGGGTTATCTAATTTTATGAAGTCTATAGTTTACAATTATTTTTGTTTTATCATTGTGTAATGTCTTCACCCAAAGTCATGAAGATTTAACCTTTTCTTTCTAGGAGTTTTATAGTTCTGGCTCTTACGTTTAGCTCTATGATTCATTTTGAGCTAAACTTTTTTGTATGGTATGAAGTATGGGTCCAACTTTATTCTTTTGGATATGATTATTTAGTTGTTTCAACACCTTATTTTGCAGAGTGCGTCACTGTAACTTGAGTCTGCCAAAGTATCAACTGTTGACTTTTGAAATCTCTGATTCTTACTGCTCTTATAAATAAACAAATACATGCATATTATAAATGTCTACTTTTTTTTTTTGCTATATGAAATACCAGGGATATTTACTTATAGGAAAGTGGGCTTTATTCTTACTCTTTACACAAATATATAATTATTTAGAGTACTGTAGAATAACCTCATAGTATGCTGTTAAAATAACTAAAATAATTGCAAAAATAACAAATATTTTGCAACATGTATTTGATGGGGCTTCCCAGGTGGTGTAGTGGTAAAGAATCTGCCTGCTAATGCAGGAGATGCTAGGGAAGATCCCTTGGAGAAGGAAATGGCAATCTGCTCTAGTATTCTTGCCTGGAAAATTCCATGGGCAGAGGAGCCTGGTGGGCTATGTTCCATGGGGTCACAAAGAGTTAGCTATGACTGAGCACACACACAGCATCACACACAATTATTTGATAAAAGAAGAATCTAACTTGATATACAGTCTAGCTTTGAACTATCAATAGGAGGGAATATATGATTTTCTGTTTTTTCCCTTCTTCTAATACAGAACATAATTGAGAATACTATCTAAAAAAAATTTTAAAAAGAAAATTTCAAGGCTTTTGAATGTATTTAGTGAGGAATAGAGACTGTGAGTAGATAATTCTCTTGTTTAAATACAAATTTAATGATTTCTTCTGCTTATAAGGATGTAAATGTTAGTGCCTAGTGTGGGAAGCTAAACTGCTCAACAAAAATGTTATAAAAGACTATCCACACCGTGAGCAAGTATAACCTTTCCAGATTATGTTCTATGTTTGTTGCCTTCAGAAAGAAATTCACTTTTCTTATTATGATTTTCTTTTATTTCAGAAAAACTTCATGTGTACATGTGTGTGTGTGTGTGTTATGCTAAGGTTACACAGTAGAGATCAAAACATGGTAGAAATAAGAATCTTTTTTTTTTCTTCATATTTACAAGAAGATCTGGAAATGTACCCATGGTTCATACTAAGTTGATATGCTAAAGCCCTTCATGGTGATACTCTTCAAGAGAGATAGCTAGAAATCCGATTGATGTATTGTTCCATTAATATATTCACATACTATGCATAGTCAGGTTGGGAGGAAGTCACTTTATAAAAAGCATGTTAATTGGTATAACTAACAAGGGAAGTGAAGGATTAAAACAGGGGAGGGGGTGGGTGGGTACAAAACTCAGGATAAAAAAAGGAAAGCTGAACTCATCAGAGGAAATCATTCCAGGAACTGGAGAGGGCCTGCAAAGGGTTTGACATCATTCCAAAATTTTCCTTGATGATTGTTGACGGCCTATTTATAATGTAGTTGCAAAAATACTTTTTCTTCTCTGTATTTTGAAGTATTCTTCAATTTCTAGTTTAAAAAAGTATATGGTGTTAGGAAATATTCAGAAACTACTTTTAGCAAGGCATTAAACTCTGCCATGCTGTACGGAGCCAGCAACATCATTTCGGGTTGAAGTCACGCTTCATTCATTTGGGGAGCAGGTGACTGTATGAACTTACTCAGCGGTGTAACTGACATGTGATTGAGACCCTCCCAATCTCCTCTCCTTACATATACTTGAAAAAGCTCATTCTGTAAAGGAAGGGATGTACACTTTATTCATATTATGAAACATTAAAGGTGTAGGCTTCCTGACATCAAGTAATTATTAGACAATCTGCTTTTAAATTTCAAATTTTCCTGTTTCCAAATGAAAAATCAGAAAGAGAAATTAAGAAAACAATCACATTCACCACTGCAACAAAAAGAATAAAATATCTAGGAATAAATCTACCCCAGAAGACAAAAGACTTGTATACACAAATCTATAAGACAACGATGAAAGAAATCATAGATGACACAAACAGATGGAAAGATCTTTCATGCTCTTGGGCTAGAAGGATCAATATTGTGAAATGACTATACTACCCAAAGCAATCTATAGATTCAATGTAAACCCTATCAAATTACCAATGGCATTTTTTACAGAACTAGCATAAAAAATTTACAATTTTTGTGTGGAAACACAAAAGCCTCTGAGTAGCCAAAGTAATCTTGAGAAAGAAAAATGGAGCTGGAAGAATCAACCTTCTTGACTTCAGACTATTCTACAATACTACAGTAATCAAGACAGTATGGCACTGACACAAAGACAGAAATATAGATCAATGGAATAGGATAGAAAGCCTAGAGATAAACCCATGCATTTACTGGTACCTGATATTTGACAAAGGAGGCAAGACTATACAATGGATAAAAGACAATCTCTTCAATAAGTAGTGCTGGGAAAACTGGACAGCTACATCCCACCGCCCCCCCAAAAGAAATTAGAATGCTTACTAATACCATATACAAAAATAAACTCAAAGTGGATTACAGACCTAAATGTGAGACCAGAAACTATAAAACTCTTAGAGGAAAACAGGCAGAACACTCTTTGACATAAATCACAGCAAGATCCTCTTGGACCCACATCTTAGAATAATGTAAATAAAAATAAAATTATACTAATGGGACCTAATTAAATTTAAAAGTTTTTGCACAGGAAAGGAAACTATAAACAAGATGAAAAGGAAACTCTCAGAATGGGAGGAAGTAACTGCAAATGAAGTAACTGACAAAGGATTAATCTCCAAAATATACAAGCAGCTCATGCAGCTCAACACCAGAAAAAAAAAAAATTAAAAAGGGACAGAAGACCTAAACAGAAATTTCTCCAAAGATGACATAAAGATGGCTAATAAACACATGAAAAAATATTCAACATCACTTATTATTAGAGAAATGCAAATCAAAACTACAATGAGGTATCACCTCATACCAGTTAGAATGGCCATCATCAAAAAATCTGTAAACAATAAATGCTGGAGAGGATGTGGCAAAAAGGGAACCCTCTTGCACTGTCGGTGGGATGTAAATTGATATAGCCACTGTGGAGAACAGTGTGGAGATTTCTCAAAAAAAAATCTAGGAATAAAACTACCATATGACCCAGCAATCCCACTACTGGGTGTATAACATGAGAAAACCACAATTCTAAATGACACATGTACCCCAATGTTCACTGAATCACTATTCACAATAGCCAATACATGGAAGCAACCCAGATGTCCATGGACAGATGAATGGATAAAGCTATGGTACATTTATATAATGGAATATTACCCAGTCATAAAAAGAACAAATTTGAGTCAGTTCTAGTGGGATAGATGAACCTAGAGCCTACTATACAGAGTGAAGGAAGTATAAATGAGAAAGAAAAATATTGTATATTAACACATATATATGGAATCTAGAGAAATGATACTGATGAGACTATCTGCAGGGCAGAAACAGAGGTGCAGACATAGAGAACAGATTTGTGGACACAGCAGGGGAAGGAGAGGGTGAGACAAACAGAGGAGCATTGAAACATACACATTACCAAACGTAAAACAGAGAGCCAATGGGAACTTTCCGTATCTCACAGGGAGCTCACCCCAGTGCTCTGTGACATTCTGGAGGAGTGGGATGGGGTGGGAGGAAGGTTCAAGAGGGAGGGTACATATGTATACCTATGGCTGATTCATGTTGATGTAAGCCAGACACAAACACAACATTATAAAGCAATTACCCTCCAAATAAAAATTAAGAAAAGAAAAAAAAATCCTATTTCTAATGTCACATCCTTCAAACTGTTCTCCCTATGAAAAGGAGATCACCAAAGTGATATCTCTCTGATAACATATTTAGTAATCTCATTTCCTAACTTAAAAACTCTTCCATAATAGTGACTTGCAGGATAAAATCCAAACTATTTTGTAGGATATCCAAGGCTTTCCAGCTTCCCATCCTTCCCTTGTCATTTCCATATCTTTTTCAGAAAGTTTACTTTTGTCCATTTCCATCTTCTTGTGTTGTGTGTGCTCAACTGCCTAATCATGTCTGACTCTTTGCCACCCCACAGACTGTAGCCTACCAGGCTCCTCTGCCCATGGATTTTCTGTATTTTACCATAGTAGCATCTATATTTTATTGCTTTTACTTGTTTTCCTCCTTCACTAGTCTGTGAACTCCACAGAGCAGGAATTATGCCTGCCATCTCTATATTCTCTATGCTTGGTTCCTTGGCTAACATGCAGTAATTAACAAGGAATATTTTTGAGTAAATTGGCTTCTGGTCCTGATATCTATTTCCCTCCTACACTTTTTTCATTGTTAAGCCATGCCCTTGGCCATCCAAGTTCAGGTGATACTCTCAGTCCTCTTTTTACTTTTATATGGGCACATGAAAACATTCCAAACAATGAGAAGTGGGTGGAAATGTTAGGTGCAATTATAGTGTGAAATTAAAGTTTTTAAAATGGAAATTCTTCACTTCCTCTTTCTCCTTGCTGCAGGCTAGACAGCAGTTATGGGGTGATAAACCAGATTTAACTTTTATAAAAGAGCATCATTCTAGAAAAGGTAGAACAGATGTCAAGAACTTTGGAAAACTTTATGGACTAAGTCCCCATACTCTCTTGACTGTTTTACATAGCTTTGGATGTAAGGAAGAAATATTTTTATTGAGGATTAGCTTATAGTACACAGTGAGCAAGCGGGCTTAAAACTCAAAATTCAAAAAAGGAAAATCATGGCATCCGGTCCCATCACTTCATGGCAAATAGATGGGGAAACAAAGAAAACAGTGAGAGACTTTATTTTTCTGGGCTTCAAAATCACTGCAGATGGTGTCTGCAGCCATGAAATTAAAAGATGCTTCCTCCTTGGAAGGAAAGCTATGACAAATCTAGACAGCATATTGAGAAGCAAAGACATTACTCTGCCAACAAAATTCCGTATAGCCAAAGCTATAGTTTTTCCAGTAGTCAAGTATGGATGTGAGAGGTGGACCATAAAGAAGTCTGAGTGCTGAAAAATTGATGCTTTTGAACTGTGTTGTTGGAGAAGACTCTTGAGAGTCCCTTGGACTGCAAGGAGATCAAACCAGTCCATCCTAAAGGAGATCAACCCTGAATATTCACTGGCAGGACTGATGATAAAGCTGAAGCTCCAACACTTTGGCCACCTGATGAGAAGAACTGACTCATTTGAAAAGACCCTGATGCTGGGCAAGATTGAAGGCAGGAGGAAAAGGGGATGACAGAGGATGAGACGGTTGGATGAACTCAATGGACACGAGTTTGAGCAAGCACTAGGAGCTGGTGAAGGACAGGGAAGCCTGGTGTGCTGCAGTCCATGGGGTTGGAAAGAGTTGGACACGACTGAGCAACGGAACAACAACTCTAACTGGCATATCTGGGAATGCACTCGAGACTTTGTTTGTGTTGTTTTTTTCATGGAACTGAACAGAAGTTCATTCTATTTGCTGAGATGAATCATCTGCAAGAACCACCCTGCATCCTTCTCATCAAGGCAACTTCCCCAGGACTTACCTTTAAAATAGTCATGTACTTAATTTTGGAGATAGGTAGAAAAACATTTTTGGAGAAGGCAATGGCAACCCAGTCCACTGCTCTTGCCTGGAAAATCCCAATGACGGAGGAGCCTGGTGGGCTGCAGTTCATGGGTCACGAACAGTTGGACACGACTGAGAGACTTCACTTTCACTTTTCACTTTCATGCATTGGAGAAGGAAATGGCAACCAACTCCAGTGTTTTTGCCTGGAAAATCTCAGGGATGGTGGAGCCTGGTGGGCTGCCATCCATGGGATTGCACAGAGTCGGACACAACTGAAGCGACTTAGCCACAGCAGCAGCAGAAAAACATTTACTCTTGAGTTTTCCTTTTTTGCCATAGTTCTTGCTTATCTAACATTAAACAGAAAAATAAAATCCTTCAGGTAGCAACTCTGCAAGTGACTAGGACTGAATTGTTCTCTAGTAATTTTAAGTTATACTGTAAGCCCAAGATTCCATAGAAACGTTACTCAAATGATTTTTTTTTTTTTTTTGAGATTATTCTCACAATGTGACTATAGTGACGTTCTAGTATAACTAACATCCACTTAATCAGCTTGTTGAATTAATGGACATTCTGTTTTCTCTGTATGCATGATAACTAAGGTTTATTGCATGCTGAATCTTTGATGATGCCAATGTACCACCATTTGGGCTGTATTCTTTAGTAAGAGTCATTTATACCTGTTCTGGAGTTGGCAGCTCAGAAGGTAAAGAATCTGCCCGCAATGGGGGAGACCCAGGTTTGATCCCTGGGTTGGGAAGATCCCCTGGAGAAGGGAATGGCTACCACTCCAGTATTCATCCCTGGAGAATCCCATGGACAGAGGAGCCTGGAGGGCCCTAGTCCATGGGGTTGCAAAGAGTCAGACATAACTGAATGACTGACATTTTCACTTTTCATACCTGTTTCTAAACCTGTGTATGTCAGTTAGCAGCCTGCATGATACACTGGTTAAAGTGCCTATTCTGGAGTCAGACCGTGTTTAAGTCCTGACCTGCTCTGTGCTAGCTATATGGTCTTGGGAAAGCTATTTCTATTTTGTAGTATTTCCTCATTTATCAAATGAGGATAATAATAGTAACTATGTCATTGGGTTCTTGTGAGGACTGCTTGTGTAAATATAAATAAACCTCTTAGAATAGCATAAAGAGAATTTACTATGAAAAACTGGCACTAAGTAAAAACACTTAAATATCAACTAACTGTAATCATGTAATTTAGCTAACTATTGTATAAACTGATGAAATCTGATTATGCAAAGAAGTTGTTACATCTGTAGAAAGTAAGTAAAATCCTTTGAAATCATTCCAAAGAAATAAATATCACACATACACATACACACACACCAGCATATGGTTAGGGAATTATAACAGTTTTGGAAAAAAAATTCATGATATCCCATAAGTATTCTTCATTCAAACTGCTTTATAATCAATATTAAATAACTCATAGAAAATTAGCATAAGTGTTTTTTGTACAAAAAAGGCAATGTGGAATCCCACTCTGGGGAGTCATAGCCAAAGAAAAGTCCTTGATCCCACTGAAAAGAATCAATGAATGAATGCTCATTAATATCTTTTATGTTATAGCAAAGTTTTTAGGTCTGTATAGAGTTCTTTATAAAAATTTTATCCTGTTAAACAAATACTTATCAATCAACTAAGTACTAGTGATTCTACCTTGCTCTTATCTTAAAATGACTCAGTCTTGTTCTCATTATTCAATCAGTTCCTATTACCTTACCCCGGGTCATTTCTATTGCTTTACCTAGATAAAAAAGGGAAGAATCCTTTCCACAAATTTTGTTTAAAAAGTCAATATTTTCCTGTTTCATTAGATAGGTTCCTAATTTGAAAAGGATGGTAGTTATAGCAATTAAAAAATTAACAACACAACAACAAAAATGGAATAGATAAGATCTGAATTTATTCAGGCATATTAAATGGCCTGCTGAGCACTCCAAATCTCTTCTACTTAAATATTAAAATTAAAAATTAATTTTTTACATGAAGGACAGAAAAATATTTCATAAAGTTCAAAAAAGATTTTAGTATTCTTGACAATTGTAAGAGTTCATACTAATTATTTTAAACCAATTTTGTCCAGTTATTTAACATATTAATATATATAAAAGAGTTCTTTTATACTAATCTCAGAAAAAATATGTTAAAGCACATGGGACTTAATTTAAAACTAAACATTTCAAATTTCTCCCAGTTTTGTTAGGTTAATGGGTACAAACAGGTGAAAGATAAACCATCCCATCTATAAGGCATTCTTTCTCTTGTTCATTCTGTTAGTATAATTTCTAGCTCCATGCATAGGACAGACTATGTGCTTATCTAATACTTATATACATAAAGGAAAGATTGAATCAATCAATTAATAAATGAAGATGTGGTCACTGCTCTCACAGAGGTTACCATTTAGGAAAAAACACATGTAAATACAGATAAGAAAACTATTAAAAAACAATTTAGATCATAAATGCTATCTAACTAAATAAAAATGCTAGGGTATATTCAATCAACATTGAAATATTTTGGAAAAAGTAACTAAGGGAGACCAGAGATTTCCTCTCTGATATCCTATAAAATAGAAGCTTTCATCAATTCTTTATAATTGAGTTTCACTAAAATAAATGGTTACCAAACAAATAACATTCTTCAGAGATAAATGGCATGCATAGTTTCAACATTTTTAATAATTTAGATTAATTTTTTTGTGTTGTCATTACTAAAAATTCTAAATTGAATTTAATGCATTTGAACCTGTTTTCATTTTTTTTTTAATTTAACATCAGATATCTAAATTTTCAGATATCTAAATTAAAATTGTTTTTAATTTTTATTAAAATTACATACATACATTTATTAAAATAACATACATTGTTGTTCAGTTGCCAAGTCATGTCTAAGTCTTTGCAACCCCATGAACTGCAGCACAGTGGACTGGCTTCCCTGTCCTTCACTATCTCCCGGAGTTTGCTCAGATTCATGTCCATTCAGTTGGTGATGCTGACTAACCATCTCATCCTCTGCTGCCCTCTTCTCCTTTTGCCTTCAGTCATTCCCAGCAACAGGGTCTTTTCCAATGAGTCAGCTCTTCACATCAGTTGGCCAAAGTACTGGAGCTTCAGCTTCATCATCAGACCTTTCAGTGAATACTCAGGATTGATTTCCTTTAGAACTGACTGGTTTGATCTCTTTGCAGTCCAAGGGACCCTCAAGAATCTTCTCCAGGACAATTGGAAAGCATCAATTTTTTGTCACTCAGCCTTCTTTATGGTCCAACTCTCATATCTGTACATGACTACTGGAAAAACCTTTGTCAGCAAAGTGATGTCTTTGGTTTTTAATAATGCTGTCTAGGTTTGTCAGAGCATCCAAAGAGCAAGCATCATTTAAAACATACATAATAATATCTAGTATTTGGTAGGTTAAAGAAAGATTAGGTTTAAAGTCTTTGGTGCTGCAGATTGCCTGTCTCTCATTAATGTTATTTAATTATGCAAAATCATAAGCTTTATCAAAGAATTTCCTTCAGAATCAAATTTTGCAATGATCTTTTGGTCTTCAATTGGTTTTGGATGATTTCCAGAATAACTATTGGAAAAGTGGTTTTAGATACTGTAGCGCTGATGTACACATCCGTAACATTCATTTCCCATGTGTTTCAAATGATGAAGGCAACCAAACAGGCAATTAGTTTCTAATAAGGAGAGGTTTGTTTGACATCTGCCCTGGATTTTTTTTCGCTTGTCTAGAGTCAGTTTGAAATTAGTTAGAGACACTCTAAGCATAGAATAATTGCACTTTTAATAAGCCAGAACCTCCTGCTTCACTGAAAAGAGCAAACTGTCTTTTATTATAGTTTATAGTTTTTTTAAACTTCAGTGAAAAATAGTAGATTGTATACCTTGGTCTTTAGTTTAACTCCTTTCTTATAGGTAATAATGGTGTTTTTAAAAGGTTATAATTTGTAAAATGACAGATCTCATAATTCTTAGTTTTCAAAGAAAAATTTTCTCCAATCTATTTATAAGATCAAAACTGACCTTCAAATTTAAATTTTACATTACATATTTTCTAAGTTTCAATATGTTAAGTTATTCATAGACAGTGATATTTACCTGGAAATCTTATGGTTGATGACAATCCCAGGCATGGGACTAGTGACGTGCAGAAGCATTACCTTTCTGAATCAATGGTGAGGATGTGTGAGTGTGTGGTCAAAATTCATCCAATTATTGGCGAAGTCAAAATATCAAAAACAAAACAATTGTGTTAGATCATTGTGTTCTGTAAGGAGAAAAGGAAGTTTTGACGATGGCCTTTTTAAAATTATTTTAAGGTTTTGAGAGTAGTTATATATTTTTAAAATAAGCTTTCCAGCCAGAAATAAAGAAAGAAGATGTTATGCATGCACAAGCATAATGACTGTGCTTTCCCCAAGCTTTAAAGCCTAATACAGTGAATTTGAAAGTGGTGGCCAGATATATGTATATATATTTTTCTGGTTATGTTTCTTGCTGGGGCTCTACAAGGTTTATTGCTCCCCTCCGTGAAACAATGTATTTTATAGCAATAAGAGTAGGTTTTAGAAACTTATTTTTCTTCAGAATAGTAGTGGGTAAATAAGAGCAGTTCCCAAAGTCTACTTGGAATAGTTTTAATACTGAAAGTTTGCAGGTATGAGCTGTGTGTGATACCAGGAGGTGTGACAGCTCCTTTGGAGGAGAGGAATTAATCCAGGGCCAGAGACAAGGCTTGATCGCTCAGAGCTTTTTGTGAAATAAAGTTTTATTAAAGTATAAAAGAGATAGAGAAAGCTTCTGACATAGACATCAGAAGGGGACAGAAAGAATGCCTCTTTGCTAGTTTTTAAAAAAGGAGTTATATACCTATTAGCTAAGCCTCTAATTAGGGAATGGAAACACCTCAAAACTGAGGGAGTTGCACCAGGCCCCTCACCCACACCATGCATTTGGTACAAGGTGAGTCATCCTGGCCATAAAACAATTGACATGAATCTTGAAGAAAGGCAGATTTTCGAGCAAATACATAGTTAATTAACACATCTTAAGAAAGATATTTCCATAAGAAAAATGCATCACATTGGTTAGCTCAAAGTTTGAGAAAGTTAAGATCAGGTGGAACCAGATGTCACCATGACAACACAGGATTAGAAGCTAAAAGAAAAGAAAAAAAAAAAGTCTGCCACTTGTAGTTTTATTTCCTCCTGTCACCTGGGGACCTCTGGCCTCCCTCCTGAGGCTATTAACACTCTCAATACCAAGCATTTGAATAGATCTCTATCATGGATTCTAAGCATAAAATATACTTAAATAAAAAGGCTACTGTCTGATTCCTGTAATAAATACCCCACTTGCAATGAAAGTTGGCTTGTGTCAAGATACTCTGATGAGGTTCCCAAGGCTGCTGAGCTCACAAAAATAATTTTAGAATCTCTGCCTAAGACATATTTAAGGCAATTCAATCTTGTAATGTTATACAAGAATATGGTATTACTCTGTTTTGGAGAATCTTCAAGTAACCATCGTGTCCAAATAAATGAGAATGCTCGTACTTAGCTTTGATTCCTCCTTTCTCATTAGCTGTAACCAAATAATTCTATTACTTTGGCTTCATATTTTTCTGTGCTATACTCCCTTTTTTAATTTCCAGTGTCTCAATTCAAGCCTACTGCATAAGTTTCACGGAAGCTATTTTTCCAAAAGCTTCCTATCATTTCTTTTTTTTTTTTTTTCCAAATATGTCAGTCTATTCCATGCTCTGTTACCAGAATAATAAAAAAATAAGTTATCATGGGATTGTCACAGTCAAAAATTTTGAGAGTTCTATTGTAATGATTCATATCATGGTTTTGGAGAAAAATATAATGAATTTAATGTTAACTTTGTGGGTATTTAAACTCCCTACACTGGAGACTTCTGATTTCAATTACAAAGTGTAAAGAGCTTATTACAGCAAGAAAATAGCTGAATTAGCCAAAAGTTAACTACTTTCCTTGGACCCCTCACAAAACTGAGATCACAAAGCAAGCCACCACCAGGAAATATGGAGAAACAGTCAAATCCAGAAGGCCGTGGTTGAGATATGCTTCCCTGGAAGGAGCAGAGGCTTCTGGAGAAATAAGCTGAGAGTGGCACTTAAACGGTAACTGAGACAAACTGCCAAAGGCTGAGTGTGGACTAGCAGGAGCGTAAGAAACACTTAAGGACCACAGCCTTAGATTCTATACTTCTGTGTGTTTTAACTCCAACAACCCTACCGGGCTCTCACTGTGAAGATCTGATTAAGATCCCCTGGTGACTCTGGCAGAGGGAAGGGGAAAGTGACCAATGGAACTAGGCCTAGGAGAAGGGGGCAACAGAGGATGAGATACTTGGATGGTATCATCGGCTAAATGGACATGAGTTAGAGCAAACTCCGGGTGATAGTGAAGGACAGGGAAACCTGGCATGCTGCAGTCCATGGGGTTGCAAAGAGACAAGACTGAGATACAGAACAACATCCTAGAGCATTCTCCATTAAAAAAAAAAAAAAAAGGTGCTGTCAGGGCTACCAGACCCTTGTTTCACCCTAAGGAAGTGAAAGTGAAAGTCACTCAGTCATGTCCAACTCTGCGAACCTATGGACTATACAGTCCATGGAATTCTCTAGGCCAGAATATTGGATTGGGTACCCTTTCCTTTCTCCAGGGGATCTTCCCAACCCAGGGATGGAACCCAGGTCTCCCGCATTGCAGGCAGATTCTTCACCAGCTGAGCCACAAGGAAAGGGGCAGGTATTTTCCTGATTCCATCCCTCTCTAGTCTCCCTGACTCACCAAGGTGGGGAGAAGTTATGCAACCCTTGTGAAGGACACAGTCCAGAGATACAGGTCCCCTGAAAGACTGATTTTTATTAAAAGACTGTGAAATGAAAGTATCTCCTGACGTACTAATAAACAACAAACATCACAGCCATCAGCGAATTTTGGCCACCAAATATGAATGAGGGCTCCAAAAAGTGATCCAGGCGATGCTGCCACCCTCCATGGTGATTGCTGAGGAGCTGTGAACTTGCAAGAAGCAAGGTGAACAAGGAAACAGGATTGGCCCCAGATAGCAGAGGTGCATATGAAAGGAATGAATTCCTTGAGCCCAGAGGCTTGCATCTTCCCATACATAGAATGCTAAATTCCATAACTTGATAGCTTATCTTTGATGTTCAGACTGCCTGCTCCTTTTGCTGCAAACTTGTATACAGCCTGACTTCCCCTCCTGACTCCCTGGAGCGGTTTTCTCAAAGCTACTGAGATGTTGTCTCCTGGGCTCAGAGTACTAAACATTTCAACCAAATGAAATAACTTTATTTTCAGGTTGTGACTATATTTTTTAGTTGACAAGAACATAGGAAGCTTTCCTATTTCCACATCTTACCACTGCATTAGCAGGGCTCCAGCTAATTATACCTTTGATTACAGCTGAAAAAACTGCAGAATAGAGACTATCTAAATAATAAGTCCTTAACAAGGACCTAAAGGTGATAGGAGAAATAAAAACAAGGAAACTAGAGGAATTTCAAGCCTATGGCACCTACAGTACCTAGAAGTAGCCCAGCCCTTAGCTAAGTTCACAGAAATCCTCAAACTAAAGGCCTATTTATCCCTATTCCTATTATACAATACATCATGTCCATCATTCAACAAAAAGTTACAAATCATGCAAGAAGGCAAGAAAACACATGGTCTGAAGAGACAAAGCAATTATCAGAACCAGGATCAGATATGTCACAAATATTGGAAGTATTACATGGTAAAAAATTTAAAATAACTATGATTAACATATTAAAAGTTTCCATGAAAAATGTAAACAAAAAGCTGAGTAATATGAACAGAGAAATAGAAACAATAGAAACTCTAAGCATGAATTTTTAAATACTAGAAATAAAAAATACAGTAATTAAAATTAAGAAGATCTTTGCTAATTTTATCAGGAGACTGGACACAAATGAGGAAAGAATCGATAAGCTTGAAGATAGATTCATAAGAAGTCAATAAACTGAAATGCTAAGAGAAAAACCTCCCAGAACATTCAAGAGCTATGAGTCAACTTAAAACAACATCATGAAACAAGCCCAGAAAAAAAAAGATCATCTTAACTATGAAGAAATAAGATTAAGAATAACAGCAAATTTCTCAACAGAAACTATGTGAGCAAGAAGAGAAAGGAGTAAAATATTTAAAATATTGAAAGGAAAAAAAAAAAAACTCGGCAGTTCTGGAGTCTAATCTAGAGACATTATTCTTCAAACCTGCAGGATATTAAAGACTTTCTGAGACAAAAACAACAGGGAGTTTGCTGCCACTGAAACCAGGTCAGTAAAATGTAAATTTTCTAAATATATTAGAAAATATATTAGATTGTCACAGTGGAAAAAATAACAACAAATATATTGTCTATAAGAAACTCACGGGGAATACGTGTAAATCTATGGCTGATTCATATCAATGTATGACAAAACCCACTGAAATGTTGTGAAGTAATTAGCCTCCAACTAATAAAAAATTAAAAAAATAAATAAATAAAGAAAAATTTAAAAAAAAAAAGCACTAGAAAAAAATAAATGTCAAAATCAAAAAAAAAAAGAAACTCACTTTATAAAGACTCAGGTTTAAAGTAAAGAGATGGTGGGGGTGATATATTAATGTGAAAGAGCTGGAGAAGCTATGCTCCTTTCAGACAAAACACACTTCAGAACAGGAAATGTATTAGGGATAAAGAAGGGCATTTCATAATGATAAGAGTTAATTCTCAAAGAAGACATAACAATCCGTAACAGTGTGCACCAAAATTCTCCAAGCCTAGTCCCGAATATGTAAAGCAGGAAAATGAGTGTTAGTTGCTCAGTTGTGTCCAATTCTTTGCAAACCCATGGATTGTAGCCCGCCAGGCTCTTCTGTCCATGGAATTCTCTAGGCAAGAATACTGGAATGCACTGACATGGCCTTCTCCAGGGAAGATCCCAGGGATCGAACCTGGGTCTCCTGCATTGCAGGCAGATTCTTTACCATCTGAACCACTAGGGAAGTGCATGTAAAGCACAAAACACCTATTAATGAACTCTGTAACATTAAGAAATTGATGATCTGGTCCCACTTTCACTTCCACTCTCAATTACTACTACTTTTTCCCAAGCCTACCTCTTGCAGCCATGCCGATCACCAGGAGTTTCATGAATATACCCACATGCTTGTTCAGGCATTCACTTTTCACCTATACAGGTGTCCTTCTGTATCCACAGGAGATTGGTTCTAGGAGCCACACTGTATACCAAAATCCATGTATGTTCAAGTCCTTTGTATGAATTAGCTACAGTGCAATGAATACAGTGACCATTGTGAAATAAAATATTATCTGCCATATCAGTAAATAAGGAAGTCACAGTCATCAGAGATGACAGCCCTCCATTATGACCCCTAAGGATACTCAGGAAGGAGAAGAATACTTGCAATTTGGCAGCCATCAGACTGCAGCCACTCCCTACAGTGAGCCTCAAGGGAGCTCAGGTTGTGAAAAAACACAGGGTACTTGCCCAGGATAGCTGATGCACACGTGAAAGGAAGAATTTCAGTGATCCCATACTCTTTATCTTCCCATATACAGAAAAGTGCTAAACTTGAGATATCTGGTTTTCTCCAATTAATAATAATCTTTTGATGTTCAGACTACCTGTCCTTTGTTGCAAAACTTGTATATAACCTGGCTTCTCTGCTTGTCTCCTAGGAGCAGTTTTCTCAGGGTTACTTGTAATGCTCTTTCCCGGGACTGAAGTCCTAAAAATTCTCACTGAATAAAACATAACTCAACTTTGAGTTTGTGACTATTTTTTAAGTTGACACCCTCCATATCTGCTGGCTTGGCATCAGCAGATATTGAGGTACAACTGCATAGTTATTGAAAGAAGATCATGCACAATTGGACCCAAGCAGTACAAACCCATGTTGTTCAAGGGTCAACTGTAATTTCTTCTGAGTAGAGTGATCCTCCCTGTCACCAAACTCAACCTGTTCACCTAACGAAATCTTCACAAACTTGCAAGAAATTGATACATATCAATTGCTGTGTTTTCTCATTGTTTTCATATAAATTGTAGTTTTAATAGAATTTTTCAAGAATTTAAAATTTTCCAAGGAATTTTTCAAAAATTTAATAGAATATTTCGTAACACTATGTATAATTCCCCTCATATCTTTTCCTCCCTCTGTAGTGGGAGTTCCTGATAAAGAGGGAATGCACAGTATATTTTATCATTTGCACTTGGCAAAACAATTTGAACAGGACAAGGCTTAATAATGAAAGCACACCAGATTATTCATCATTCCTACAAAAAACTATGAATATACATTTTTCATATCTTTGCATGGGTAATTCTTCTCTATTTGAATCTTTGTTTCCTCCCTATAGCTGATAAACTCTTACTGATAATTCATGATCATGCTCAACTATAATAGTCTTTTGATTTCTTTTAGATGTTTTATAATCATAGATTCCATGTTCAGATTTTTGACCCATCTCAAATCAGTTTTTATGCCTGATGTATGAAGGGGTCGATATTTATTTTGTTCCCTACTCTTTATTCCATTGCTTAAATATACCACTTGATGAAAATATTTTTCTTTCCCTGGTGAAGTATGTTGCTGTCTGTCAAAAATCTTGATTGTAATTATGCAGAGCTATTTTTGGAATATCTTTTGTTCCACTAATCTGTTTGCTCATTTTATTATGCCCACACCACAGACTTGGTTTCAGTAGCTTTATGGTAAATCTTGAAGTCAAGAAATATACATCCTCAAATTTTCCTTTTCTTTTTCAATAATATTGGACTCTTCTATCTAGATTCTTTGCAGTTCCATATACATTATTTTAGTCCTAGTTTGTCAGTAATCACAGGATATTGAATGTCAGTAATCCTGACAGGATATTGAATGTAATTGATTATCTCTGATTAAATTAGAGAAAATTAATATCATTAAAATATTCATTTAGGTCCTCTAAAATTTCTCTCAAAGTTTTGTAGTTTTCAGAGTAGAGGTCTTGCTCAGCTTTCATTATATATATCCCGAGGTGTTTTATCTTTTATGATATTGTAAATGGCATTGATTTTTAAATTTTATTTTCCAATTGTTTGCTGCCACTGTATAGAATATAATTGATTTTTACATTGATCTCTAATCCTAAGACCTTGCTGAATTCACTTATTACACCTAGGATATATTTTGTTGTGTATGGAAAAAAAAAAGTTACTTTTTTTTCTTCCTCCCTCCTTCTCTCTCTCTCCCTCCCTTTTTCCTTGGACTAAGACCTCCTCTCCAAAAACACACTGGATGCACAAAGTGGATTACTAAGTACTAATACAGTGTATTCTTTCCACTTCTTAATTTCTTCTGCTTCTGTTAGGTAAAGTTTTTGTCCTTTATCATGCCCATCATTCCATGAAATGTTGCCTTAATAGCTCCAATTTTCTTGAGATTTTAAGTCTTTCCTCTTCTCTTGTATTTCTCTATTTCTTTGCATTGTTCACTTAAGGCTTTCTTAGCTCTCCGTGCTATTCTCCGGAAGTCTGCATCCAGTTGGGTATACGTTTCCCTTTTTCCTTTGCCTTTTACTTCTCTGCTTTCCTCAGCTATTTGTAAAACTTCCTCAGACAATCACTTTGCTTTGTTGCATTTATTTTTCCTTGGGATGGTTTTGGTCACCACCTTCTGTATGATTTTATGACCCTCTGTCCACAGTTCTTCAGGTTCTCTATCAGATTTAATCCCTTGAATCTATTTGTCACCTATACTGTATAATCATAAGGGATTTGATTTAGATCGTACCTGAATTGCCTAGTGGTTTTCCCTACTTTATTCAATTTAAGTCTGAATTTTATAATATGGAGTTGATGATCTGAACCAAATTCAGCCCCAGGTCTTGTTTTTGCTAACTGTACAGACAGCTTCTCTATCTTTGGCTGCAAGGAACATAATCTCTGATTTTGGTATTGACATGTGGTGATGTCCAAATGTAGAGTCATCTCTTGGGTTGCTGGAAAAGGGTATTGGCTATGACCAGTGTTTTCTCTTGACAAAACTCTGTTATCCTTTGACTTTTTCATTTTGAACTTCAAGGAAAAGCTTGTCTATTATTCTGGGTATCTCTTGACTTCCTACATTTGCATTCCGACCCCCTATAATGAAAAGGACATCTTTTCTTTTTGGTGTTAGTTCTAGAAGGTCTTGTATGTCTTCATATAACTGGTCAACCTCAGCTTCTTCAACATCAATGGTTGGGGCATAGATTTGAATTACAGTGATGCTAAATGGTTTGCCTTGGAAACAAACAGATCATTCTATCATTTTTGAGGCTGTACCCAAGTATAGCATTTCGGACTCTTTTGTTGACAATGAGGGCTACTCCATTTCTTCTAAGAGATTCTTGCCCACAGTAGTAGATATATTAGTCATTGGAATTAAATTTACCCATTCCCATCTATTTTAGTTCATTGATTTCTAGGATATCTATGTTCAATCTTGACATCTCCTGCTTGACCACATCCAGTTTACCTTAATTCATGGACCTAACATTCCAGGTTTTTATGCAATATTATTCTTTACAGCATCAGGCTTCACTTTCACCACCAGACACATCCACAACTGAGCATTATTTTCACTTTGGCCCAGTTGCTTCTCTCTTTTTGGAGCTCTAGTAATTGCCCTCCACTCTTCCCCAGTAGCATACTGGACATCTTCTGACCTGGTTCATCTTCCAGTGTCATAACTTCTTGTCTTTTCATACTGTTCATTGGGTTCTCATGGCAAGTATACTGGAGTGATTTGCCATGACAAGGCTGTGACTCCTTAAGGGGAAAATGGTTGTTAGAAATTTTCAAATAAGTAATAAGTTATTTCTATAAATGTAAGTTATTTCTCTTTTCACACTCAAATTCACTGCCTTTATCTCAGTGAAATTGGGAAGGAATGGGATCAGGAAGCTTGTTATACCAAAAAATTTTTGCAGCATTTGAGATTTCTTAGACTCTAGTCATTTCTCCCTGCTCAACAGTTGCCAATATCTTGCCAAACTATTCCCCCACAGATAGAGTGTCTGGATCATTAGCAGGTATTTCTAAACCTAGACCTAGTGTCTCCCCAGAAGTTGCTGAAGGAAGCTCCTGATTGCTCAAGTAGCTCTCTATGGAGAACAGTTTATCAAAGTTTTCTTGCATCCACTACTACTCTTCGATATTCCTACATATGAATATGGTTTTTGTGTTTTCTAGATTTTTTCTTGGTGTTACCACAGAGATAAAGTTCTTTGTTCCTTTATATTTAGAAGCAGAACTATGGAATATTGTACATCTAGGTTATCCTGCTGGTTTTTCAGCTGTGACCTTTGTAGAGTCTCCAGATCCTCAACATAAAGGAATGAATATTTTTCTAGACAGATCTTACTCAACAGTACTTTGTACGAAGTCCTCCTTGTGGAAAGTAGTCTTGCAAGCATATATTTTTTAACAGAATCATATTATACAGTCTGAATCTATCCTAATTCATTTAATCATTCTCTTAAGTGAAGTGCAATCACTTTGCTTCTATGTATTTACAACTACAAACAATTCTGTTTATTTTTAGATACTGATGCATTTCTATGACAGAGAATACTAAAATAGTGACTGCTAATTATCTATGAAGTAATTTAAATAGATGTTGCTAGATTTATTTTTCAGCAGTAATAATGTATCAGTTCAGTTCAATCGTTAAGTTGTGTCCGACTCTTTGTGACCCCATGGACTGCAGCACACCAGACCTCCCTGTCAATCACCAACTCCCGGAGTTTACTCAAACTCATGTCCATTGAATCGGTGATGCCATCCAACCACCTCATCCTCTGTCATCCCCCTTTCCTCCCACCTTCAATCTTTCCCAGCATCAGGGTCTTTTCAAATGAGTCAGCTCTTCACATCAGGTGACCAAAGTACTGGAGTTTCAGCTTCATCAGTCTGTCCAATGAATATTCAGGATTGATTTCCTTTAGGATGGACTGGTTGGATCTCCTTGCAGTCCAAGGGACTCTCAAGTGTCTTCTCCAACACCACATTTCAAAAGCATTTATTCTTCAGTGCTCAGCTTTCTTTATAGTCCAACTCTCACATCCATACATGACTACTGGAAAAACCATAGCTCTGACTAGATGGACCTTTTTTGGCAAAGTAATGTCTCTGCTTTTTAATATGCTGTCTAGGTTGGTCATAGCTTTTCTCCCAAGGAGTAAGCATCTTTTAATTTCATGGCTGAAATCAACATCTGCAGTGATTTTGGAACCCCCCAAAAATAAAGTCTGACACTGTTTCCTTTGTTTCCCCATCTATTTGCCATGAAGTGATGGGACCAGATGTCATGATCTTAGTTTTCTGAATGCTGAGTTTTAAACCAACTTTTTCACTTTCCTCTTTCACTTTCATCAAGATGTTCTTCAGTTCTTCACTTTTTGCCATAAGGGTGGTGTCATCTGCATATTTAGGTTATTGATATTTCTCCTGGCAATTCTGATTCCAGTTTGTGCTTCATCCAGTCCAGCATTTTTCATTATGTACTCTGCATATAAGTTAAATAAGCAGGGTGACAATATACAGCCTTGAGATACTCCTTTCCTGATTTGGAAAATAATGTATATTTTCACTCATTATGTGAAGTCTGTTATACCCAAGCCAACAACAGGGCCATTATCGTTTTTATATAACTCTCATTATTTTGGTGTGTGTATATGGCTGCTCATAACTAATAGTATTTTATTGTATACATTCTTGACTACAAGAAAATTTTGAGTATTTGATTCCAGGGTCACAAGGGTGGCTCAGCATCTGCAACATCAATGTGATGATTAAGCGGATGAGACAAAAAGCAGAAATGGAATTACCACATTTCCCTGGCTGATAAACCTCAAGATATATCATTTAGCACAATAATTATTTAGTGGGTGAAAAAGATGATGAAGTAGAAGATCCTCAGGCTTATCTCCTTTCATAAGCACACACAAAAAAACACATCTAACTCCTGATTGACTATTGATTAAAAAAAGAGCAGAATCTGTCAAAAGTGATAGTATACATATAAGGATATAAAGAAACATCATCAAGATGACAGGAAGGGTGCACTAGTAATATAATCAAATCCCATATCCCCTAAGTGGGAAATCTACAAAGTGGAGAATAATTATATCTCAGAAGATCTCCCACAGAAGTGAGAGTTCTGAGCCCCATGTCAGGTTTCCAGCCTCATGGTCTGACCCTGGGAGAATTCCTCCAAAGCATTTGGCTTCAATGGCCAGTAGGACTTGACTGCAGGAGTTCTACAGGACTGGAGGAAGCAAAGACTCCACTCTTGGAGGGCACACAGAAGGTCTCACATGTACCAGGGCCCAGGGTAAAAGCAATGACTGCATAAAAACCTGGGCTGGACCTACCTGTGGGTCTTGGAGGGTCTCATGGAGAAGTGTGGTGTGGTTGTGGTTCTCTCAGGGAACATGGATATCAGTGGTGGAGTTTTGGGGGAGTGTTCAGCTATATGACCTCCCCATGAAGCAGAGATATTGCTTGGGCCAGCAGCACCAAGACCTGGCCAGACCCAACAACCTGTAGGCCCCAGTACTGGGATATCTCAGGTCAAACACAAAGAAGGCAGGAACACAGTCCCACCCATCAGCAGACAGGCTGCATAATGACATCCTTAGCCCAAAGGCACCTCCAGACATACCCCTTGACAGAGTCTTGCCCAGAGAGGGCTGAGACCCACTTCCACCCACCAGCGGACAGGTACCATTCTTCCCCCCAGGAAGCCTGCACAAGCCTCTAGACCAGCCTCACACATCAGAGGGCAGATACCAGAAGCAAGAATACTATTAATACAATCTAGTAGTCTCTGGAACTAAGTCTGCAAATATAGAAATTTAGACAAAATGAGACAGTAGAGGAATGTGCTCCAGTGGAAGGAACAAGATAAAAGCTCAGGAGAACAAATAATTGAAGTAGAGACAAGCAATCTACCAGAGAAAGACTTCACAGAAATGATCATGAAGATTACCCAATATTTCAAAAAAAGCAAGGGTGTAGTGTGTGAGAAATTATAAGAAATTTTCAAAGAATTAGAAAACATAAAGTTAGAAAATATAAATAACAAGCAAACAGAGTTGAAGAATATAATAACTGAAATGAAAGATACATTAGAAGGAATTAATAAAATAAGTGAAGCAGAAGAATGGGCAATTGAGCTGGAAGATAGAATGGGGGAAATCACTGCCATGGAACAGAATAAAGGAAAAAGAATGAAAAAAATGAAGGCAGTCTGAGAGACCTCTGGGACACCAGTAAATGCATCAAGATTTGCAACATAGGGATCCCAGAAGGAGAGAGAGATGAAGGGCCTGAGAAAATATTTGAAGAGCTAATAGCTGAAAAATTCATGGAAAAGGAGACAGTCACCCAAGTCCAGGAAGTGCAGAAAGTTCCATACAGGATTAAAAAAGGAGGAACACACTAAGACACATATTAATCAAATGGAAACAAAAATAATTTCAAAGAAAAAATATTAAAAGCAGCAAGAGAAAAGCAATAAATAGCATACAAAATAATCCCCATATGACTTTCTGCTGATTTTTCAGCAGAAACTCTGAAGGCCAGAGGCAGTGGCATGGTATGGTTAAACTGATTAAAGGAAAAAGAACATACAACCAACAAAACTGTACTCAGTGAAGGCTCTCATTAAGATTTGACAGAGAAACAAAAATCTTTACAGACAAGTAAAAGCTAAAAGAGTTCAGGGCCACCAAGCCAGTTTTACAACAAATGCTAAAGGAACTTCTCTAGGTGGAAAAGGCCACAACTAGAAGAAAATTACAAAATGGGGAAAGTCAGTGGTAAAAACAAACAGTAAAGGGGAGAAATCATCCACAGATATGTATGATGTAAAAATCAGTAATTTTTAGAGTAGTAGTGACCCAATGCAAAATATTTAAAATACATTTGAAACTAAGAGATCAGTGTTGATCGGTACAGATCAATCATGTATGTATATAGACTGCTACATCAAAGCCTCATGGTAACTACTGAAATCTGAAATTTTACACTAGAAATTGTAGATTTTTTCCCATAAAATCAGAAACCTGAAAATCTACATTAAATACATACACAGAAAAAAAATAGGAATTGAAACACAACACTAAAGTTAGTCATCAAATCACAAGAGAAGAAAAAGAGAAAGGGAAGAAGAAAGACCTACCTAAAAATCCAAAACATCAAACAAAATGGCAATAAGAACATACATATCAATAATTACCTTAGATGTCAACAGATTAAGTGCTCCAAAACAGACTGGTTGAATTGATAAAAGACAAGACTCATAAATACACTCTCTACAAGAGACCCACTTCAGATCAAGGGAAATATACAAACTGAAAGTGAGGGGATAGAAAAGAGTATTCTATGCAAATGAAAATCAAAAGAAAGCTGGAGTAGCAATACTCGTATCAGATAAAATAGACTTTTAAATAAAGACTGTTAGAAAAAGAGGGAAACCACATAATGATCAGGGGATCAACCTGAGAAGAAGATAAAACAACTGTAATTATATTTGCACTCAGCATAGGAACAAATCAATACGTAAGGCAAATGTTAACAGTCATAAAAGGAGAAATTGAGAGTAACATAATAATAGTGGTGGATAACACCCACTTTCATCAATGGACAGATCATCCAAACAGAAAAAACAATAAGGCCTTATATGAAACATTAGACCTGATGTACTTAATTGATATTTATAAAGCATTCCATCCAAAAGCTGCAGAATGTACATCTTTTTCAAATACACAGGAACCATTCTTTTGAATAGACAACATGCTGGGTCACAAGGCAAGCCATGGTAAATTTAAGAAAATTGAAATCATATCAAGTATCTTTTCTGACCACAACACTATGAGATTAGATATAAAATATAAGAAAAAAACTATAAAAAACACAAAGTGGAGGTTAAATAATATGCTACAAGACAATGAATGGATCAGTGAACAAATCAAAATTAAAAAAATAATCTAGAGACAAATGAAAGTGAAAACATGATGATCCAAAACCAATGCGATGCAGCAAAAGAAATTCTAAGTGGGAAGTTTATAGCAATAAAATCTTACCTCAGGAAAAAAGAAAAATCTCAAATAAACAACGTAACCTTACACCTAAAGCAATAGAGAAAAAAGAACAAACAAAACTGAAAGTTAATAGAAGGAAATAAACAATATATATCAGAGCAGAATAACTAAAAAAAAAACAATAGAAAAGACCAATTAAACTTAAAAGTTGGTTCTTTGAACAGATAAATTTAATAATTGTTTAGCAAGACTCATCAAGAAAAAAAGGGAACAGGCCTGAGATCAATAAAATTAGAAATGGAAAAGAAGTTACAACCAACATCACAGAAATAAAAAGATCACAAGAAACTACTACAGACAACTAAACACAACTGTATGTCAATAAACTGGGCAACCACGAAAAAGAGGACAAATTATTAAGATGATACAATCTCCCAAAGCTGAACTAGGGAAAAATAGAAAATACGAACAGAAGGACACTGACGTTGTGATTAAAAAATTAAATAACCAAAGTTCAGGACCAGATGGCTTCACAGGCAAATTTCTACAAATATTTAGAGAGGAATGAACATCTATCCAAAAAACTGCAGAGGAAGGGACACTTTCAAGCTTATTATGTGAGGTGATCATCACCCTGGTATCAAAATCAGACAAAAATACCACAAAAACAGAAAAATTGCAGGGCAGTGTAAGATGAATATTGATGCAAAATTCTCAAGAAATACTAGCAATCTGAATCCAATAACACATTAAACGGCTCATGCATCATGATCAAATAGTATTTATTCCAGCAAAGCAAGGCTTTCTCAATATCCAAAAATCAATCCATATGATACACATTAACAAACTGTAGGATAAAAAACATAGGATCATCTCAACAAATGCAGAGAAAGCTTTCGATAAAATTCAAAATCTATTTATGATAAACAGACTCTCCAGAAAGTGGGCATGGAGGGAACCTACTTCAATATAGTAAAGGCCATATAAAACAAATCCACAACTAACATCATAATCAATGGTGAAAAGCTGAAAGCATTTCCTCCATGATCAGAAACATTATAAGGATGTACATCCTCATCACCATTATTCAACATAGTTTTGGAAGCCCTATCTGGGACAATCAAAGAATTAAAGAAGTAAAAGGAATCCAAATTGGACAAGAAGTAACACTGTCACTGTTTGCAGATGACATGATATGATGCATAGAAAATCCTAAAGGCATTACTATAACAGAAAAATACTAGGGTTCATCAATGAATTTGGTAAAGTTTTGGGATAACAAAATTAGTACACAAAAATCTCTTGCATTCCTATACACTAACAATAAAAGATCAGAAAGATAAATTAAAGAAACAATGTCATTTACCACTACATCAAAAAGAATAAAATACCTAGGAATAAACCTAAGGAGACAAAAACATGTACTCAAATAACTGTAAGACACTGATGAAGTATTCAAAGGTGACACAAACAGATGGAAAGATATAACATGTTCTTGGACTGGAAGTATCAATACTATCAAAGTGACTATACTGCCTAAGGCAATCTACAGATCCAATGCTATCATTATTCAATTACCAATGTAATTTTTTACAGAACTAGAACAAAACCTACTGCACAATTGCACTCATCTCACACGCTAGAAAAGTAATGCTTAAAATTCTCCAAGCCAGGCTTCAACAATACATGAACCATGAAATTCCAGATGTTCAAGCTGGTTTTAGAAAAGGCAGAGGCACCAGAGATCAAATTGCCAAATATCCGCTGGATCATCAAAAAAGGAAGAGAGTTCCAGAAAAACATCTATTTCTGCTTTACTGACTATGCCAAAGCCTTCGACTGTGTGGATCACAATAAACTGTGGCAAATTCTGAAAGGGATGGGAATACCAGAGCACCTGACCTGCCTCTTGAGAAACCTATATTTAACAACAGACTGGTTCCAAATAGGGAAAGGAGTACGCCAAGGCTGTATATTGTCACCCTGCTTATTTAACTTCTATGCAGAGTACATCATGAGAAACACTGGGCTGGAAGAAGCACAAGCTGGAATCAAGATTTCTGGGAGAAATATCAATAACCTCAGATATGCAGATGACACCACCCTTATGGCAGAAAGTGAAGAGGAACTAAAAAGCCTCTTGATGAAAGTGAAAGAGGAGAGTGAAAAAGTTGGCTTAAAGCTCAACATTCAGAAAACTAAGATCACGGCATATGATCCTATCACATCATGGGAAATAGGGAAACAGTGGAAACAGAATGAGACTTTATTTTTTTGGGTTCCAAAATCACTGTGAGATGGTGATTGTATCCATAAAATTAAAAGATGCTTACTCCTTGGAAGGAAAGTTATGACCAACCTAGACAGCATATTAAAAAGCAGAGACTTTACTTTGCCAATAAAGGTCCGTCTAGTCAAGGCTATTGTTTTTTCCAGTGGTCATGTATGGATGGGAGAGTTGGATGGTGAAGAAAGCTGAGCACTGAAGAATTGATGCTTTTGAACTGTGGTGTTGGAGAAGACTCTTGAGTCTCTTGGACTGCAAGGAGATCCAACCAGTCCTTCCTAAAGGAGATCTGCCCTGGGTGTTCATTGGAGGGACTGATGGTGAAGCTGAAACTCCAATACTTTGGTCACCTGATGTGAAGAGCTGATTCATTGGAAAAGACCCTGATGCTGGGACAGATTGAGGGCAGGAGGAGAAGGGGACGGCAGAGGATGAGATGGCTGGGTGGCATCACTGACTCGATGGACATGGGTTTGGGTAGACTCTGGGAGTTGGTGATGGACAAGGGAGGTCTGGCATGCTGTGATTCATGGGGTCACAAAGAGTCAGACACGACTGAGCGACTGAACTGAACTGAAGTGTCCATCAGCAGGTGAATGGAAACAGAAGTGGTAATATGGATACAATGGATTATTACTCAGCCATTTACAAAAATTAAATATTGCCATTTGCAACAACATGTATGGGCTCAGAGATTATCACACTTAGTGGAGGAAGTCAGACAATGAAATACAAATATTATATCACATATATGTGGAATCTAAAAATAATACAAAATTATCTATATTCAAAACAGAAACTTACAGAATACAAACTTATGGCTATCAAATATAAAAGGGGGTATTTGAGTAAATTAGGAGTATGGAACTACCAGATACACACCATTACATACAAAATAAATAAAAAATAAGGATTTCTGTACAGCACAGGGAACTATATTCAATGCCTTGTAATAATGTATAATGGAAAATAATAAAAAATATATTAGCTATAAACCTAAAACTAATCTAATATTATACATAAATTATATTTCAATAAAAAAATAAAAGTAGATGTTTGAATTTTTAAAAATACATTTGGCTTTAGTGATGATTGGAGTCAATTATCTTTCATATTTTAAGTCTGTTTTTTATTCTTAGAGACCTCATTTTGCTTCATTCACTAAAATTTATGATTCTTGTTCAGTACATGGTAATATATTTGAATTTACACATCAACACATTTATTTTTTGGAAAACATGTTTTAGTGTTTAAAAGTTCTATAGGTAAAAGTGACAAATATTTTCCATAGGAATAATCTGTTTTTTTCCCCCTCAAAACTAGTTTCTTTGGTTGATAATACACTACATTTAGGTGTTTTCTACTATTTGTATAAATTCAGCTATTTTTGCAAAGATTTCAAATCATATTTTGTATGGCTATTATACTAAGCCAGAAATAATTTTGTTACTATTTTGTGACTCTATTTTTTAAAATGCCATCTGTTTGTCACCATCTTTCTCTTATTTTGTGTACGTTTACTTTTAGCACTTAATCATTCTCATTAAGATGTCGTATTTTAAAAAATATTTTTAAATAACATTATATCTATCATATGAATGTACTAACAACTGAAGAAAATTCTTATTGTTGGGCTTCCAAAATATTTCATACTTAATTAGAATTTTTACATGCATTAATCCACGTTGCTTTCTGATAGAAACCTAAGGATGACACCATTATGATGGGGAGGACTGAATACTGGGAAAAGGAGAGGGATATATACATTTTTCTCT
Organism: Cervus canadensis; assembly: GCF_019320065.1. Lineage (NCBI taxonomy): Eukaryota > Metazoa > Chordata > Mammalia > Artiodactyla > Cervidae > Cervus > Cervus canadensis. The sequence goes on along the minus strand of NC_057402.1, from coordinate 19,056,181 downwards.
ACTCATTCCAATAAATTAAGAAAGTACACATTTCCCAGAAATTATATAAAAGCAGAGTTTTTTTCTGCTTTCAGAATTTTGCTTTCAGTTCAGAATTTTTATGAACTGTTTACCAAAAATACTTCCTTTAAAATTTTTAAATTTTATTTTTTCAAATATTTTGAATTTTAGTGAATATAGATATTACTTTAGTCATGTTTACTTTTTCCATTATGTTAATTAATGCCAAATAGTTCCATTAAAGTAAAAATACTTCTAATTGCTAAATTAGAGATGATTTTTTCTTTGTTTTTCTGGCATTCACTTGTTTTCTAAAGTAGTACTTGAAAAAGCCTTTTAAGGTTAATAATACAACTGACAATCTTGTCACTGTAATGCATAATTTTTTTTCAAATTATCATTTATACTTATTAAGTGTCTAGATTACTTTTAATAAACAGACATCAAAAAATTTTGCTACTCATGACTATGATTCATCACAGGGTCACAAAGATGGTTTAACATGCTAATCAATCAGTGTGATACACCACATCAACAAAAGACAAAAACCACATGATCATCTCAATAGATCAAGGAAAAGTATTTCATAAAAATGCTTATCATCATTCATGATAAACTCTTACTAAAGTGGGTGTAGAAGGGGTAAAATAAAAACTATTTATATAAAATACAATGAACATTATACAATGGTAGAAAGCTGAAACACCTCCCACTAAAATCTTGAACAAGGCAAGAATGCCCACTGTCACTACATCTATTCAACACAGTGTTAGAAGTCTAGCCATTGCAATCAAACAAGAAAAATAATAAAAGATATCCAAAGAGAAGAGGTAAAATTTTCATTATATGCAGAAGACATGAGAATATACATAGACTCCACACAAATACTGCTAGAAATGATAAACAAATTCAAGGTAGCAGGATAAAAGATTACCATTCAGAAATCAGTTGCATTTCTTTACACTAACAATGAAATATCTTAAAGTGTATGTGTTAAAAAAAAAAAAAAACCCTTTTAAAATAGCATCAAAAAATACTTAGGAATAAATATTACCAAGGATGTGAAAGACATATGCTGAGAAGTATAAAATATTAATAAAGGAAACTGAAGGTGATTCAAAGAAATGAAGATACTACATGTCTGCGGATTGAAAGAATTAATATTGTTTAAATGGCCACATTGCCCAAAGCAATCTACAGATTTAATGTGACCCCTATCAAATTACCCATGACAGTTTCCACAGAACTAGAACAAATAATCATAAAATATATATGGAACCATTAAAGACCCAGAATTTCTAAAGCAATTCTGAGGAAAAAGTACAAAGTGGGAGGCATAACTCTCCCAGACTTCAGACAATACTGCAAAGCTGCAATGATCAAAAGAGCATTTTATTGGCACAAAAACAGACATAAGGATCAATGGAACAAAATAGAGAGCCCAGTAATAAACTCATAAACCTACTGTCTTTGGAAAAGAAGGCAAGAATATACAACAGAGAATAGACAATCTTTTTAGCAAGTGATGTACAGAAAGCTGGACAGCCTCATATAAATCAATGAATCTAGAACACACACTCATATCATACACAAAAATAAACTCAAAATGCCTTAAAGATTTAAATATGATACCATAAAACTCCTAGAAGAGAATATAGGCAAAATATTCTCTGACATAAATCTCAGCACTCTTTTCTCAGGTTAGTCTCACAAGGAAATATAAACAAAAATAAAATAACCAAATAGGACCTATTCAAACCTGAAAGCTTTCACACAGGAAAGGAAACCATAACAAAATGAAAAGACAACCCACCGACTGGAAGAAAATCTTTGCAAATAATGCAACTGACATGGGTCCATTTCCAAAATATATTAACAGCTCGTACAACTCAATATCAAACAAACAGCCCTGTCAAAAAGGGGCAGAATACCTGAAAAGATCCTCCAAAGAAGAAACACTGTAGACCAATACGCAAGGAGAAGACGGTCAACATTGATAATTACTCAGTTCAGTTCAGTCACTCAGTTGTGTCCAACTCTTTTCACCTCATGGACTGCAGCACACCAGGCTTCCTTGTCCATTACCAACACTTGGAGCTTGCTCAAACTCATGTCCATCGAGTCTGTGAGGCCATCCAGTCATCTCATCTTCTGTTGTCCCGTTCTCCTCCTACATTCAATTTTCCCAGCATCAGGGTCCTTTCCAATGAGTCAGCTCTTTGCATCAGGGGGTCAAAGTATTGGAGCTTCAGCTTTGGCATCAGTCCTTCCAGTGTGTATTCAGGATTGATTTCCTTTAGGATTAACTGGTTGGATCTCCTTGCAGTGCAAGGGATTCTCAAGAGTCTTCTCCAGCACCACATTTCAAAAGCATCAATCCTTCGGCACTCAGCTTTCTTTACAGACCAACTCTCACATCCATATATAACTACAGGAAAAACCATAGCTTTGACTATACAGACCTTTGTCAGCAAACTAATATCTCTGCTTTTTAATATGTAGTCTACGTTGGTGATAGCTTTTCTTCCAAGGAGCAAGAGTCTTTTAATTTCATGGCTGCAGTCACCATGTGCAGTGATTTTGAAGCCCAAGAAAATAAAGTGTGTCACTGTTTCCATTGTTTCCCCATTTTTTGCCATGAAGTGATGGGACTGGTGCCATGGTCTTCATTTTTTGAATGTTGAGTTTTAAGCCAGCTTTTTCACTCTCCTCTTTCACTTTCATCAAGAGGCTGTTTAGTTCTTCCTCGCTTTCTACCATAAGCATGGTATCATCTGCATATCTGAGGTTGGTATTTCTCCCAGCAATCTAGATTCCAGCTTATGCTTCATCCAGCCCTGCATTTCACATGATGTACTCTGCATATAAGTTAAATAAGCAGGGTGACAATATACAGCCTTGACGTACTCCTTTCCCAATTTGGAACCAGACTGTTTTTCCATGTCCATTTCTAATTGTTGCTTCTTGACCTGCATACAGATTTCTCAGGAGACAGGTAAGGTGGTCTGATATTACCTCCTTAAGAATTTTCCACAGCTTGTTGTGATCCACACAGTCAAAGATTTTAGCATAGTCAATGAAGTAGATGTTTTCTGGAATTCTCTTGCTTTTTCTATGATCCAACGGATGTTGGCAATTTGATCTCTGGTTCCTCTGCCTTTTCTAAATTCAGCTTGAACATCTGTAAGTTATTGGTTCATGTACTGTTGAAGACTAGCCTGGAGAATTTTGAGCGTCATTTTGCTAGTGTGTGAGATGAGTGCAATTATGCAGTAGTTTGACAATTCTTTGGCATTGCCTTTCTTTGTGATAGGAATGAAAACACCTTTTTCAGTCCTGTGGCCACTTCTGAGTTTTCCAAATTTACTGCCATACTAGTGAAGTACTTTAACAGCATTATCTTTTAGGATTTGAAATAGCTCAACTGGAATTCCTTCACCTTTGTTAGCTTTGTTCGCACTGATGTTTTTTAAGGTCCACTTGACTTTGCACTCCAGGATGTCTGGCTCTAAGTGAGTGATCACACCATAAATGGTTATTTGGTTTATTAAGATCTTTTTTGTATAGTTCTCATGTGTATCCTTGCCACCTCTTCATAATATCTTCTACTTCTGTGAGATCCATACCATTCTTCCATTGTGCCCATCTTTGCATGAAATGTTCCCATGGTATCTCTAATTTTCTTGAAAAGATCTCTAGTCTTTCCCATTCTATTTTTTCCACCTCTATTACTCTGCATTGATCACTGAGGGAGGCTTTCTTATTGCTCCTTGGTATTCTTTGGAACTTTGCATTATTCAGATGGACATATCTTCCCTTTAATCCTCTGCCTTTAGTTTCTCTTCTTTCCTCAGCTATGTGTAAGGCCTTCTCAGACAATCATTTTGCCTTGTTGCATTTTTTCCCCCCTGGGGAAGGCTTTGGTCACCACATCCTGTACAATGTTATGGACCTCTGTCCATAGTTCTTCAGGCACTCTGTCTATCAGATCTAATCCCCTGAATTTATTTGTCACTTTCACTGTATAATCATAAGGGATTTATGATTATATAAGGGATTTAGGGTCGTACCTGAATGGTCTAGTTGTTTTCCCTACCTTCTCCAATTGAAGTTTGAATTTTACAACAAGGAGTTCATGATCTGAGCCACAGTTATCTACATGTCTTGTTTTTGCTGATTGTACAGTGCTTCTCCATCTTCGGCTGCAAAGAATATAATCAATCTGACGTTGGTACTGACCATCTGGTGATGTCCATGTGTTGTCTCTTGTCTTGTTGGCACAGTGTGTTTGCTATGATTAGTGAATTCTCTTGACTAAACTCTGTTAATTTTGCCCTGCCTCATTTTGTACTCTAAGGCCAAATTTGCTACTTATTAGAGAGGTGCAAATCAAAACTATAATGAGGTCTACATAACATAGGTCAGAATGGCCATCATTAAAAAGTCTACAAATAATAAACACTAGAGAGGGTGTGGAGAAAAGAGAACCCTGCTACCCTGTTGGTGGGTATGTAAATTGGTGTAGCCACTATGAAGAACAGTTTGGAGCTTCCTCAAAAAACTAAAAATAGGATTGCCATATGATCCTGAAATCCCACTCTTGGGCATATATCCAGACAAAACTATAATTCAAAAAGATACACGCATCTCTATGTTCATAGCAGCATCATTTATAATAGCCAAGACATGGAAGCAACCTAAATGTCCACAGACAGGTGAATGGATGAAGAAAGTGTGGGGTGTGTGTATATATATGTGTGTGTGTGTATACAATGAAATACTAGTCAGCCATAGAAAAGAATGAAACAATGCCATTTGTAGCAACATGCATTCACCTAGAGATTATCATACTAAGTGAGGAAGTCAGAGAAAGACAAATATCATGATATCACTTATATGTGGGATTCTAAAATATGACACAAATGAACTTATTTATGAAACAGAAAAAGACTCACAGACATAGAAAAGAGACTCGTGGATGCCAAGGGCGAGGGGTGTCAGACACAAATGGACTGGGAGTTTGGGATTGGCAAATGCAAGCTATTATATATATGCATAACTAAATCACTTGGCTGTACACCAGAAATTAACACAAGATTGTAAATCAACTATACCTCAATTTTTTTTTTAAATGAAAAATTTGGATCTGAGTCATATATTTCCTTAAAGATTTTTTTTCCTATGTTAGTCTTAGAAATTCCTTCATCACTGTAAGAGGATATGTATATTTTTGTTTACTTTGTATTTATGTTTTGTTTTTTGCATTTCAATTTTTACTGGAATTAAATTTTATAGCAATATTTTTCTATATGACTAGTCAATTATCCCCAAACCTTTGTAGAAATCTTTTCTATGGATTTATGTTTATACCTAACAATTATGGTAACTAGAACTTCATAGAGATATTCTAAGTCTTAAAACATTTTTAGAATTGAGAGCATTCCTTTGATGTGCATGTCTATACCTGCTATAGCACTAAGCCCCATGGAATAAAGCAGGGGAAAAATCAGTGCCTTTAGTAGCTGAGCTTCTCATCCACCCAATGGAAGCTATGCTGGACCCATCACTGTTTTCTGCTTAACCACACTGTAATTCTTAATCTCTTTATGATTTTAATCTTAATCTCTTTTTGCACTCCCTAGTAACCTTGGTAACAGTGGCCTTGTGTCTATTTCTAATCTTCAGCTTCAAGTCAGGTTATTGAATATATTTTTCACCCAAGTCTCCTGCATTGCAGGCGGATTCTTTACCAGCTGAGCCACAAGGGAAGCCCTTAAGCAGTCTGGCATCTCCCTATTTATGTAATATTTGATCACACAACCAATATTTTAATATGTAGTCAGTATGTTATTCTAAGTATACCACTACATGCTAGCACGCATTTCCAAAATTAACTCACTGGCAAGGATTTGCAAGGTGTTATCTTTCTCTACTGTCATACCTCTTTCTCACCATGGGTTCATTTTGAAAAAATAATATTAATGCAGCCATTTTTTTCTATTTATAAAAACAAAACAACTTCTTTAACTTCTATTCTAGCAACAATTGCATAACTGCACTTTAAAGAATGTTTAGGTTGTAATCACTGTTCACACCGCCACACTTCAAGTTCTCCTTCAACTAACTCCAGTTGGGTTACTGTCCCACAACTCCCCTGAAAATGCTATAGTCAAGGTGACCTACAATATGCAATTGACAAGGTTCTCTTTTTATCTTACTTGACTTCTGAGCAACATTAGTTACAGTTAGAAATATCCTTTACATTTTTTCTTTTTTGATTTCCATGATACTTCTTTCTCTGCTGTTTTCGGCTATTCAGCATCCTCTCTGAGTAGGACTCTGTTCAGTACTGGTTTGTTCCCTAAACATTGAAATTCCCACAACTTTGGCCTCTTCTTTTCTACTTCCATAATCTGATTTTTTATGATCATTTGGTTTCTTGGTATTAAGTGTGCATACAGCTCCCCTTCTTTGTAGCACGGCTCTGATATACTCATGTTCTTTCATGAATTCGTCCTAGAAGCCTCAAAACATATACTCAATTATTGCCTTCCTTGGTTTTTCCTCAAGTTGACTAATAGTTACCTTAAACTTAACATTTTCTGAAAAATATCCTTTTCTCTTTCTAACCAGATCTTCTAATTTCCTAATCAGTACCATTTTAGCAGATAGCAGTACATATATGTATATATAAATCCCTTCAATTTTCAGTCCTGAAAGTGACAGTGGTTCTTTTGTGCATTTCTGTATTAGTCCCCTTAGACTACCATAATGAAATACCATAGGCAGGGTGACTTAGACAACAGAAGTTTATTTTCTTACAGTTCTGGAAACCGGGAAGTCCAAGATCACTGTGACAGCTAACCTGATTTCTACAGACTGCAGCCCTCTTGCTGAGTTCTCAAATGGCAGAGGGAGAGAGCTCTGGTGTCTTTTCTTCTTCTTTAAGGTTTCTAATCTAAAGATGGGCACAATAAAGGACAGAAACGGTATGGACCTAACAGAAGCAGAAGATATTAAGAAAAGGTGCCAAGAATACACAGAGGAACTGTACAGAAAAGATCTTTATGACCCAGATAACCATAATGGTGTGGTCACTTACCTAGAGCCAGACATCCTTGGATGCGAAGTCAAGTGGGCCTTAGGAAGCATCACTATGACAAAGCTAATGGAAGTGATGGAATTTCAGTTGAACTATTTAAAATCCTAAAAGATGATGCCGTGAAAGTTCTGCACTCAATACGCCAGCAAATTCTGAAAGCTCAACAGTGGCCACAGGACTGGAAAAGGTCAGTTTTCATTCCAATCCCAAAGAAAGGCAATGCCAAAGAATGTTTGATCTGCCACAAAATTGCACTCATCTCATACAGTAGTAAAGTAATGCTCCAAATTCTCCAAGCCAGGCTTCAACAGTATGTGAACCAAGAACTTCCAGATGTACAAGCTGGATTTGGAAAAGGCAGAGGAACCAGAGATCAAATTGCCAAGAGCTTTTGGATCATAAAAAAAGCAAAAGAGTTTCAGAAAAAACATCTATTTTTGCTTTATTGACTACTCAACAGCCTTTGACTGCATGTTTCACAACAAACTGTGGAAAATTCTGAAAGAGATGGGAATACCAGACCACCTTAGCTGCCTTCTGAGAAATCTGTATGCAGGTCAAGAAGCAACAGTTAGAACCGGACATGGAACAACAGACTGGTTACAAATTGGGAAAGGAGTACGTCAAGGCTGTATACTGTCACCCTGCTTATTTAACCCTGCTTATTTAACTTATTTGCAGAGCACATCATGAGAAATGCTGGCATGAAGCACAAGCTGGAATCAAGATTGCTGGGAAAAATATCAATAACCTCAGATATGCAGATGATGCCATTCTTAAGGCAGAAAGTGACGAAGAACTAAAGAGACACTTGATGAAAGTGAAAGAGAGTGAAAAATTTGGCCTAAAACTCAACATTCAAAAAATGAAGATCATGGCATCTGGTCCCATCACTTAATGACAAATAGATGGGGAAACAATGGAAACAGTGCCAGACTTTCATTCTTGGGCTCCAAAGTCACTGCCAATGGTGACTGCAGCCATGAAATTAAAAGATGCTTGCTTCTTGGAAGAAAAGCTATCACCAACCTAGAAATCACATTAAAAAGCAGAGATATTACTTTGCCAACAAGTATCTGTCTAGTCAAAGCTATGGTTTTTCCAGTAGTCATATATTGATGTGAAAGTTGGACTATAAAGAAAGCTGAGCATCAAAGAATTGATGCTTTCGAACAGTGATGTTGGGGAGGACTCTTTAGAGTCCCTTGGACTGCCAGGAGATCCAACCAGTCAATCCTAAAGGAAATCAATCCTGAATACTCATTGGAAGGACTGATGTTGAAGCTGAAGTTCCAATACTTTGGTCACCTGATGCAAAGAACTGACTCATTGGAAAAGACCCTGATGCTGGGAAAGACTGAAGGCAGGAGGAGAAGGGGATGTCAGAGGATGAGATAGTTGGATGGCATCACCGACTTGATGGACATGAGTTTGAGCAAGCTCTGGAAGTAGGTAATGGACAGGGAAACCTGGCGTAGGGTCCATGGGGTCTTAAAGAGTTGGACATGATTGAGCAACTGAACTGAATCCTATTGGATCAGGATTTTACCCTTATGATCTCATCTACCTTAAATGTCTCCTAAAAGCCCTATCTCCAAATACCATCACATTGAAATGTAGAGCTTCAATATATGAATTGTGGTGGAACACAATATAAGCCATGGGATTTTGCCCCTCCCCCCAATTCATGTCCTTCTCACATGCAGAACATGTTCATTTCATCCCAATAGCCCCAAACTCTTGACTCATTCCAGTATCATATCTTAGATCCAAAGTTTCATCAAAATATTTAAATCAGATATGAGGCTCAAGATATGATTCATCTGCAGGAAAATTCTCTAGTTGTGAATCTGTGAAACGAGACAATTGATGTGCTTCCAAGATACGATGATGGGAAAGGCATAGGATGGATATTTCCGTTCCAAAAGGGAGAAATTGGAAAGAAAAAAAGGCTGCTAGTGCCCCAAATCAAGCAAGATAAATAACACAAGATTTTAAGATTCCAGAATAATCCTGTTTGGCTCTATGTCCCATCTTCCAGACCCATGGGGGTGGTGGTTTCTCTTTCTAGAGCTATTGGCAGTCCCAACTCCATGGCTCCACAGTGTGGGGAATTGTGCCCCCCCCCCCCAAGCTTTGCCAAGCGAGTCCCCATTCCTGAGACTCCACAGGATGACCCTGACATCCATCCAGAGATCTTCTGACTTATTGAAACAAATGAAATGGCTCCACACTTTAAAACCAATGAAGCAACTCAGATGGTCTCTGAGTCACCCTCAGAGTTAATCTTACCATTTATAGTGCATATTTGCCCCTGAATTGCTTTATGGTCTATTCCTGTAGTATCTTAAGAAGTTGAACAGTCTTCCTTCATTTACAACCACCCTGCCCCCCTGCCATTTTGTTCAAAATATCAGTTTATATTCTGGTATAATTCCATCTCTATTCCTGACTTCTGCTGAGATAGCTGACTCAGTCCCTGAGTCACATCTACTGTCTCTCTATCAAGTGATTATATAGCTACACCCTTAGTATTCCCTTTAGAACAAGCATTCTCACCTAGGATGCACGTGTGCTAAGTTGCTTCAGTCATGTCCAACTCTCTGCAACTCTATGGACTGTATAGTCCTCACATCTCCTCTGTCCATGGGATGCTCTAGGCAAGAATACCAGAGTGGGTTGTCATGCCCTCCTCCAAGGGATTTTCTCAACCCAGGGATCAACTCTAAGTCTCTTACTTCTCCTGCAAGGGCAGGCAGGTTCTTTACCACTAGCACCACCTGGAGATTGGCTGAGAATTTTCCAAATTTGCAAGCTGTGTTTCTTGATTAATGATTTTTTTTTCTCAATTCATTTCTCTTTTCTCACATTTTACTGTTAGTAGTTAGAAGGAAACAAGCTGTGCCTTCAACACTTTACTTGGAAATCTCCTCAGCTAATTACACAATATCATTGCTTGCAAATTCTACCTTCTACTTTAATCAGTTCAATTCAGTTGCTCAGTCATGTCCAAATCTTTGCAAGCCCTTGGACTGCAGCAAGCCAGGCTTCCCTGTCCTTCACCAACTCCTGGAGCTTGCTCAAACACATGTCCATCGAGTCAGTGATGCCATCCAGCCATCTCATCCTCTGTCATCCCTTTCTCCCCCTGCCTTCAATCTTTCCCAGCATCAGGGTCTTTTCCAATGAGTCAGTTCTTCTCATCAGGTGACCAAAGTATTGGAGTTTCAGCTTCAGCATCAGTCCTTCCAATGAATATTCAGGACTGATTTCCACATAAATACTACAGCACAATTCAGGCAAATCCCCTGTCACTTTATAACAAGTTTCACCTTTCCTCTAGTTTCTAATAACATGTTGTATTTGTGTCTGAGATTTCAACAGAATGGCCCTTAACATCCACATTTCTACCAACATTCTGGTCATAATTATTCACATATTCTCTATGAAGATGAAAGCTTTCCCTCCAGCTGTCCTTTTTTTCTCTCACCAGAGTTGCCTTTAACATTCACATTTCTGACATTCACTTCAAGACTCTTCCAGCTTCTGCCCATCACCTAGTTTTAAAACTGTTTCAACACTTTTAGATATTTGTTACAGTAGCACCCATTTCTTCATAGTAAAATTTGTATTTTGTCTGCTCATGCTGCTTTAACAAGATACCACATCAGTTCAGTTCAGTTCAGTTGCTCAGTCGTGTCCAACTCTTTGTGACCCCATGAATCGCAGCACACCAGGACTTCCTGTCCATCACCAACTCCTGGAGTCCACCCAAACCCATGTCCATTGAGTCGGTGATGCCATCCAACCATCTCATTCTCTGTCGACCCCTTCTCCTCCTGCCCTCAATCTTTCCCAGCATCAGGGTCTTTTCCAATGAATCAGCTCTTCGCATCAGGTGGTCAAAGTATTGGAGTTTCAGCTTCAACATCAGTTCTTCTGATGAACACCCAGGACTGATCTCCTTTAGGAAGGACTGGTTGGATCTCCTTGCAGTCCAAGGGACTCTCAAGAATCTTCTCTAACACCACAGTTCAAAAGCATCAATTCTTCAGTGCTCAGCTTTCTTTATATTCCAAATCTCACATCCATACATGACCACTGGAAAAACCATAGCCTTGACTGGACGGACCTTTATTGGCAAAGTAATGTCTCTGCTTTTTAATATGCTGTCTAGGTTGGTCATAACTTCCCTTCCAAGGAGGAAGCGTCTTTTAATTTCATGGCTGCAATCACCATCCACAGTGATTTTTGGAACCCCAAAAAATAAAGTCAGCCACTGTTTCCCCATCTATTTGCCATGAAGTGATGGGATTGGATGCCATGATCTTAGTTTTCTGAATGTTAAGGTTTAAGCCAACTTTTTCACTCTCCTCTTTCACTTTCATCAAGAGGCTCTTTAGTTCTTCTTCACTTTCTGCCCTAAGGGTGGTATCATCAGCATATCTGAGGTTATTGATATTTCTCCTGGCAATCTTGATTCCAGCTTGTGCTTCATTCAGCCCAGCATTTCTCATGATGTACTCTGCATATACCACATACTGGTAGCTTAAACAACAGATATTTATTTTCTTATTGTTCTGGAGGCTGAGAAATCCAAGATCAAGGTGCCAGCCAATTTGCTTTCTGTTGAGAGCTCTTATCTTGCCTTGCATGTGCCCAATTTCTGTGTTCTCACATTATTTTTTCTCAGTGTGAGCATGTGGAGAGAGATCTGTCTTCTTCTTATAAAAGTATTAATCCTATTGAATCAGGGATCTACTCTTATGACCTCATTTAACCTTAATTATCACCAAAAAATGCCCCCTATCTCCAAATACAGCCACAACTGGCTTCAAAATATGAATTCTGTGGGAACACAGTTCAGTCCACAGCGCTTTCCAGTTGCTAATTTTGTTTGCCAATAACACTTATTTGCATTTTGTAAATAGCAGCTCTTGGGCTGGAAAAAGAACACATTGAAACCACACCCCCAGAAATTCTGGGTGTTGCTCAAAGGAGGATATTAATATTCTGATTCAGCATAGAAGTATGAGTGTCTTTGGGAACATATTGTAAATCATGTTTTTTGCACATCATGTTACAGATTTCTTCGGGACAACTCTTCTTCATGAAACTCAAACCTAGCTTACAGGAACCTCCTGATTGATAGTTAAGTCTACAGATGAAACAAAGAAAAACTTATAGTCTAAATTCAGAGGAGAAAAAATGAAATCGATAACATATTTTTACCACAACCATCCATATTTCCTGGGAACTTAATATCATGTCATTATATTTATTTGGATTTTAACAGTAAATAAGAACCATGTGCTTTATTTATCAGCACAAAATAGGGTATTACTATACACGCAATAAAATGAGATAATCAGGCAACTACTTAGATGATTTAGAGCCCCAAATATTTTTTCTAATAAATTTGGGAAATACAGACTTTCTATGTTACTTTAAAATATAGAAGCAATAGACTTCTGGTTAAAATGGCAATTTGAATGCAAGGACCTATTTGCTTTTTAGAATTTAAATAATTAAATAGATGTAAATGTACTTGAATTAATTCTGGAGCTCCTTATGTTTTAATCTTATTGCAGTATTGAATTCAGAGAAATAGTGTATACAATCTAGAAATAAAATATGTAGTTTCATCTCCGCAAGTCCACTTAAGGCTAATTTATAGCTCACAGTATGAGCTGTGAGTCCTCTTGCCTTCCCCTCTCCAAGTATCCAGCTGCCTTACAGCTCTTTCAGATTATCTCACTCTATCTCTTTTTCGGATTTCCTCACCAAAGCACTCACCTTCCTTATCGCCTGCCTTTCAGTATATATTTCCTGATCCACATTCTCAGGTGTCTGTTATCTACACTCGTGTTACATGCATTGACTTCTTTGTTGTACAGGATAACACGTGAGCATTTTGAGAGGAGCTGGAATCCCTTCAATGTCAGTGAACTCTATGGACACAGAAGGGCTGGATAGGATAGATGGGATGAGTGGCTCCCAGTCCTCACAGATGGGAAAAGGAAGCTGCTTACTCTGGGGAAAACTTGAGCATGGGGAAACTTCCTTTCACCCCCAGAAATGTTTTAATTTGTGGGCTTAAACATTACTCTGCCTTCCACCACTCTATTATTTTCCAGTGTTCAAGAAATACTATAGCCTGTTTGATAGCTAAGGGTACACAAAGTCTTAGCACTTTTGAGTGATTTATTGAATCACAGGCAAAAATGCACATACATTTAAACTGGAAACATCTCCATTACAATATTCTACATTTCAACTCAAATTCTCTGTTCTTTTCCAATATGACAACTTGCTGTAATTTTCACATTCCACAATCAAACTCACTCCTTGGAAATATAAAAGGTTCTCAAAAATATTTAGGGCATTTAATGACAAAAACACAGAAAAACATTTAAAGGTGCAAAGTAATAAAAGGGACCTATAAAAGACTATCATATGGCAATTCTACTGGCTTTTATTCCCCAATAACCAAAAGCAAACTCCTGCATTTGCTCTTGTTTGATCCAGACTGTGTTCAGAAACTGCTCTCTTGTGACAAATGTTCTTAACAACATTTTAAAAACTGATACCACAAAAGCTTCTTACTGTTTTAAAACAATATGGTTTTAATTGAAAATTATTCTAATCAATCAAGTGTGAACAGCACTGAATATTTCTGTCTTAGCATTATGCATAATAAAAGACAAATGGCTCATATGGTGTTTTATTGGCATCTGTATAATTAAGGCAATCAGGCTTTTAAGAAGGTGATTTTTTTTAAAAAACTTCTGAAAATTTATAGATTAGCAAAATATTTCATAATAGCATTTCAGATGACTGATATACTGTAGTCAATACATATATTGCCCCTGCTGACAAACTTACAGCACTTTCAAACATAGTTTCTCTGTCACAAGGAAGTGATTTTGTAAGGAAATAATAACTAATTATTCAGGATGTTCTCTGATTCTTCACAAAAGAGGACTGATAGGCAATCAGAGAAGTATAGTAAAAGTCAAGAGAGCAAGAATAGTAGAAGCATGGAACCAGCCAACTCTAAAATCAATCCTTTGGTCCTTATGATTCCAAATATACAGAAATTAATAATCATGTAGAAGATAAAAACATTTTTGTAATTATTTTAGTTTTCAATGAATATTTATGATTCAATATACATAGGTTATTGACAGATTGAAATCTGTTAACCCATAGCCTAAATCCCCTTCCCCAGAATTTTCCATGTTGTTAACTTTTGAAGGTTAACCTTTACTCTCCCTAAGGTGTACAGATGCCTTATCCTCATTTCTTGGACATTTATATATCTGTAGCTGTGGGTCTTATTTGCTGTTATTTAGTTGCTAATTCATGTTCAACTCTGCTACCCCATGGGCTGCAGCATGCCAGGCTCCTCTGTCTTCCACTATCTCCCAGAGTATGCTCAAATTCATGTCCATTGAGTCAGTGATGCTTTCTACTGTCTCATCCTCTGCCTCCCCTTCTCTTTCTGCCTTCAGTCTTTCCCAGCATTAGAGTCTTTTCCAATGGAGTCAGCTCTTCATATCAAGTGGCTAACGTATTGGAGCTTCAGCCTCAGTCCTTCCCATCAGTGGGTTTTATAAGACCTAAAAAAATCTTTTGCCTCTTTTAGGCTCTCTGAGGGTCTAATTTCTCTTAAGAGGAAAGGTTTCTCTTCACCACTAAATCATATATACATACATACATGTATGTGTACAAATATGTGTATGTCTATGTATATATGTACACATATAGATGAATTTTTGGAAAAATATTTTTAAAGGCTTGAAAGCATTAAAATGTCATGCGTCTAAAGTATCACTGTATATAGGATCTTTCCCCATTGTTGTAACCTACTGATTTCTATAGAAGGAATTCTACAAAAAATTATTTTTTAAAATGATCAAATTTTCTAATTCTTATGACTTAAAAATTCTGGATTTTTTAATAGCTACATTAGATTAAAAATAATTAAAATGCAATATTTTTGCTGAAACAGGATTTCTCAATCTTGGCACCATTAACATTTTGGGCCAGATAATTCTTTACTGTAGGGGATGTCCTGTGCATGATCAGATATTTAGCAGCATCTCTGTTCTCCACCCATGAGATGAGTTACATCCCTCAGTTGTGACAACCGAAAATGTCTCCACTTTGGTAAATGTCCCCTGGGCAGAAAAACCATCCTCAGTTGAAAACCAATGCCTTAAAAGAAAATATTCCATTATTTGTCATCATTAATACATGACATTGTGAATAATAATGCCCACACTTGGATAACTGTGGATGTGAATACATATAAGATTCTATATCCTAATAGAAATCAACATAATACAGTTGTTCCCATTCAGTAGACATTTCCAAACTTTGGTGCATTTTATAGAAATAAATGCATATCTGAAGCTTAACTGAATAATATTTTTTGCTTTTGGGTTAAAATTATGAGGACATTTAAATTCCTCTTCCCTGTGTTTATGTCCTTTTCTTTCTTGTTTCATACGTTAAGGCAGGAGGAGAGGATTTGATTATTGTCTCTACACAGTTCATGATGACATCTGCTGCTTTGCCCTCAGTGTCTCACAGAAATTTCAAGGCAAATTAATGACCAGATGGCTTTACCTGTTAAAAAACAAACTTTTCTAGATATCCAGCCTATTTCAGCATAGTGCCTTATGTCCTAAAAGGAAAGCCAAAAGTACTATAACATCATGAGGCAGAGTAAAATTTAGACAATGTGGACTATTTATTCTTAAAAATCATATTTCTTCTAGTTATGAATTTTTTCACTTCGGTAAAACTGCATCATTTTTTTGTGGTGCCATCCTCCAGTTAAAACTGACTGCTGTGAATACTGTATTTTTCTTCCTCATTAAAGTTTTGTAAAATATTATTTTAACAAGTTTCCAAGCCAATTTGACCTTATATAGAGAAGGAGACTCATCCATGTTTAAGAAGCAGCCATACGCTTGTGGGCCTTATCCGGCTCTGTCTCTTGTCACTGGCCTACACATGTAGGTGTGTGTCCAGATAGTTCCTCCAGCTTCATGCTTGCATACAGCCACCCTCAGCTCCTGTCGCCCATCTCCACTGCAATGTGTGTGCCCATGTGGCCCCTACAGCTGAAGGAGTGCACAGTGACAGTCAAGGCCTCCACAGCTACTCTTAGGCCAGGACCTGGCCTCAACTCACGTCACTGGGATGCAGTGCAGTCTATGCTCACATCTAGCTCCTGAATACTCCCAGCCCCAACGCCTGTCACTCACTCCTACTACTGCATATGTGTCCATGGCTAGCCCGTGTACACCACTGGCCCCAACTCTTATCTCTAGCCTTCACTGCCACACACATGTCCATTGTTAGCCCCTGATGCCACATGACTTCAGGCTGAAACCATGGCCCTTGCAGCTTTTCAAATGCCCAGATCTGCCCTGACTTCTGTCAATGGTCTGCACTGCTGTCTGGGCTGACAGTGAGCTTCTATAACAGCATACTTGCTCAATGCTGGCCTCAATTTTCATCACTGACACCCACTATTGAGAACACAATGATGGCAAGCTCCTGCAGTCATAGTGCATATGTGCTACAGATTCAATGCAATTTTTTTTTCAAAATTCCAATGTTATTTTTCATAGATATATATATATATAAAAACTTCTAAAATTCATATGAAACCCTTAAAGATCCCAAGTAGCCAAAGCAATCTTGAGAAAGAACAAATCTTGCTAAATCATACTTTTTGATTTCAAACTATATTACAAAGCTAGAGTAAACAAAACAGTATTATGGTGCTGGCATAAAAACAGACATATAGACCAATGGAAAATAATCAAGAACCTGGAAATAAACCCCCACATAGAAGGTCAACTAATTTTGACAATGGAGCCAAGGATACTCAATAAGTGGTTTTGAATATTTACTTGAAAAAAAGTGAAATTGGATCCCTATCTTACATTGCTCAAAAATTAACCCTAAATTTACTAAGGACTTAGATGTAAGAGATGAAATCATAAAAGTCCTAGAAGATGACATAGAAAGCTCCTTGACATTAGTCTTGACAATGATTTTTGGATGTGGCACCAAAAGTATAAGCAATAGAAGTAAAAATAAACAAGCAGAACTGTATCCAACTAAAAAGCATCTACACAGCAAAAGAAATAATCAACAAAATTAAAAGGCAGCTAAAAGAATGAGAGAAAATATTTTCAGATCATACATCTGATAATGTATTGATAGCTACATAAGGAACTCATAAAACTTAATAGCCAAAAAAAAAAAAAAATCTGGTTAAAAAATGGGCAAAGAATGTGAACGTGTTTCCAAAGAAAACATACAAATGGCCAAAAGACACTTGGGAAGATGCTCAACATCACTGTTGAGCATCTAATCATCAGGGACATGCAAATCAAAATCACGAGAAGATATCACAACATTCCTGTTAGAAAGGCTATTATCACAAAGACAGATAAGCGTTGGTGAGGATGTGGAAAAAAGGGAAAACTTTTACACTGTTATTGAGAATGTAGAATGTTACAATCAATATAAAAAATAGTAGGGAGATTCCTCTGAATATTTAAAACAGAGTTATCATACAATGCAGCAATCTCATGTCTGAGTATATATCTGAAGGAAATGAAACCAAGAACTCAAAGAGATACTTGCACTGCCATTTCCATTGTATTAATAGTATAATTTACAATAGCTAAGATATGGAAACAACCTAAGTTTACATCAAAAGACAAACCAATAATGAAAATGTGATAGCCACACACACACATATGGTCTAATATTATTCAGGCATTTTAAAAAAGGAAACTTGAAACATTAATAAATGGAATGTGAGGGTATTATGCTAAGGGATAAATCAGAGAGAAAGACAAAAAATCACCTTTGTGTGGAACCTCAAATAGATGAATTTATAGAAACAGAGTGTTTAATGGTGATTGCCAGGGGCTGGGGATGGGGGAAATAAGGAGATTTTGGCCAAAGGGTACAAACATCTAGTTATAAAATGAGTAAGTTCTGGAGCTCCAATGTAAAGCATAGTGACCAAAGTTAACAACACAATATTGTATCCTTCAAAGTTGCTAAAGAGAGTAAATCTTAAATGTTCTCCCCACAACAATAACAACAAGAAATGGTAATCAAGTGAGGCTATGTATGTGTTAACTACCCTTTTTTGGTAATAATTTTGCAACATATATATGCCTCAAATCATCGGGCTGTACATCTTAAACTTACACAATGTTATGTCAATTATCTCTCAATAAAATTGTAAAATAAAATAAGGAGTAATGCCAATCTATATTTATAAAATCTAAATTAAAAAATCTAATATTTGCTAGGAAAATGACTTATGTTGCAGTATGATTTCAAATATTTTTCTAATTATATATATCCATTGTGTAAAGATGTTTGAATAGAATAACTCAATGAAGGAAATAAGTCATCTATAAAAGAAGCCCAGAGATAATGATTTCTAACTCCAAAGCCTGAGCTGCAGCCTAGCTATAAAAATAAAATATACACACACATATTCAACATATATACAAACATTTGATACTTAAAAGTCACATATATAGAATATACTAATGAGTCAAAGAAATAATATATAATTTGCTCTGTGTCCATAATCTTACTTTTTATCTTGAAGAGACACATTTGTTAAAGCACTTCATAATCCCCTTGGAAAAATTATTCCAAAATTCTAATTATACTATAGAATAATCTGATCTCTTTAAAATATAGTATTCTTGTATGATGTTTGGGAAGGAGTCTCAAAACTACATTCAAACATCATTCAAAAATGCTGAAGGGAATGGAAGAAATGGTGTGTTTCCGAAGAAGTGAGAAGTGAACCTTGTTCCGTGTCCAGGTGCTTGCGTACTAGGGCTAGAGAGGCCCTAGTTCCTTGTTTAGACCTGTGAAAACTGGAAAAAATATTAAAAATAAATAAATAAATATTGTGCCAGTTATCCAGTTATATACTTCACACTGTAACTTACTAGATTACTTATTATTTTGATTTGTTTTCGGTTGGGTTGATAATTACAAATGGCAACATATGTACAGGTGGGCTGAATTAGTATTTGTAGCATTTATGAAAAATGTATCTAAAAATCAGTGGCTAGTAGGGTTATTAATCAGGAGTTCTTTGGACAAGAGCTTTTCTTTTTCTGTCACTACCAGAATGACTTGAGTTTCTGCACAGTTCAGGCTCAGGTAGAAGAGGTGTATCTCATCAGTGTGACTGAGTTATGGCAGAAACCATGTAGAAAGTCATGCAGTCACAGACACAGGAACTGCTTAACTGATCTATCTGCGCACAGCTTTTTATCTCCAATGCCTTCTCTCCTGTGGTACAGTTACTGTTCATACCATTGTGTGATTTCATGCTCAGGCAATTTCTTTTTCTGCTATACAAGCTGATAGACTTTGCTTTTTAAAAAAAGTTTATTTTTATCTACTTTCAGTTTAGCTGTGGTTTAAGTCACCAAGCATTGTTTATCTTACCAAATGTTTAGTACTATCGCTGCTATATACTACAATGATATACTACACATGTTGCAGTTAAGACTTGTTGAAATCGAATTTGGGAGGAAGTATTGTACACTCATATTTAATTCAGTTCTAACAGTGTGACAGAAGTACATTGTTTACGCACTAGAACTATTCGATAAGGGCATTAAAGTGCAGTGAGAAAATTGCTAATTCCAGTAAAATTTATGACAATGTAGTGTCTTGAAATGGTTGATAAAGCTTAAAAAGAACTGTTTCCTGCTGAATAGACAGCTACAGTATATACTTACAAATCTTTCAAAAACCAATTCATATTTACCTAAAATTTGTAGGATATAAAATTATTTTTGCATTTGATAGAATGAACCACAAAGGAAGTACTTGCTTGGCCCTAAAGTAACTATTGATATTTACAGTCATTGTAACTAGAAAACACTTGTTTATAGTTATTGCTAGTAGGACGGAATAATTTTATACCACTCCTCATCTTCAAGTTTTTTCCTTGAAAGTATATTCAAATATAAAAATAATGCTTATACAATTTTTTTAAAACTTTAATGAAAACAGAAGCGAGGATAAAACATCAATAATTTTACACACATACACATAACCTACACATAATCAGCGTCAATACTTTGAAAGATTTCCCTCCTATTTCTGTTCTATGTAATGAGAATCCAATCACATTATTTTGTGTGAGACAGTATAGAATAAATGTAAGGGAAATGGATTCTTAATCCACATTGCCCAGGTTTGATTCACAGTATTGTGATATCAGGCTAGTTAGTGGTTACTTAATCTTTGATTCTCAGATTGTGCACAAGATTGGAATAATAACAGTACCTAATTCATAAGGTTGTATGAGAGGAGAGAGTATTATTGAAGAAGATTAAAGAATAGAAAAAATAAATGGAAATGCAGAAAGATTATGTGATGTATTAGATATGATCAAAAAAGAACTAGCATTTAGCATACATGAAATTAGGACAAAAGTAGTATATTGGTTAGGACATTTATAAAACTAGTAAAACATAAAAGAGGAACATTCAAGAGATCTAATAACCCTCACATGAATCTGTGCTTTTAAAATGAAATAACTGAAAATTAAGATTCAAAACACAGACTAATACCAGATTCATGTAAAGTTCATGGAACTCCTTGAAACTAATTTTTACTGGTATACCTGATATTTTTTCATAGAATTCCTAATACTGTATGGGAAAACTGTAGAAGCCTTGCGTGATGTTTACTTCTGCACAGCAAAAGAATTGGATTTCTTTCTAACAGAGATTACATGCAGATTAGTCTGCACGAGCTCCATAAGAATGTCAGTATCCCTGCTTAGATTTTTAGTCTACAAGGGCTCTTTTCTGTTTGTTTGTATTTTCCAGCATTTTGTTCACTGCATTAGAGGCTTAGTAGGTGGCAAATACTTAGGGAGAAGTTAATGGAGAATTTCAGGCTCATATCTATGATTCTCTTGCTAGTATTATGACCTCTCAATTCCCTACCCTCTGGTATTTCTGAACTCCAGTCTTTGCCTCCACAGCCCACTGAAACTCTCCCAAGCACCTATCCACCTACACACTTGCCCTTTCTCCATAGCAAAGGAAATTTGCAGATATCTGATTGAAGTAAACACTGTCTTTCCATCTTCGGTGGTAATCCTAAAGCTTCTTCTTTTAAATCCATGTTTTAGACTTGCATTCATTGGGAGTGTTAGTCTGATACAAATTTCTCTGTTGAGACCACAGAACCAGTGATTTTTAAATCCAGAATATATTCTGGATCTCTGTAATGGCACTAACAGACAATAGGCTTCTAATTAGCCCCTTACAATACCAGTGTCCTCTTCAGTTGTAGCCTTTGAGTACAAATATTTAAAGCAGATATTCCTAATACACAGAACATGGAATTGACAGGTTGAAGAAGAAAACTTCATTCACAAGGCAGGTATTACTTGTTCTCTTCCCAGTAGGATTTCACAATTGCTAGACACCAGTGAGGGCTGTGCATTTCTCATTATTTTCCACTTTTTATGGTAGTTTTTAAAAAATTTTCCTTGTTCTCCTGGATCACTGTCCAAATATATCATGAGCAGGTAACTTATAATTCAGTTCATATATCATCAAACCACAAGGAGTTATAGTCAGATCTGATGAGAAGGAGTAAACATTACCCAGAGATCTTTTATTTTGACCTGGATGCCCAAAAAGATGGGGCTTTGCAGTATTTGTTTTAAGGAGTTGGGAAGACGTGTATATGAATGTTGTGTATGAATGTTAGGGGGCCAAGATGTGAATTGCAGGAGAGACTCTTTGTTGCTTACATAATAAATAGCCTTATGTACTAATCAAACTCTGATTTGTTGAAAGTACCAAAAACTTCTAACTTCACTATCTTCACATTATGAAGGTAAAGCCAAGACAATCTCAGTCCTGGGCCCTGACCATCAAGAGCAGTTGATAAAAACGCCAGCACCTGCCTCCTTTCTGACATTTTATAACATGTAAAATTAAGCTCTGAGTTGTCTGAAGTACTATACAATGATCCCTTTTCCTTATAGGTAAATCCCACAGTTTCAAATCTGCATTATTATGAGTAGTAAGCACCACACAATATGCTCTTTTCCTCAAAAGACCTCAAATCTGCATTTTATGGAGCTGCCTACAAAACATATACGTTTGTTTTTCTAGTAAAATGGCTTGAAACAGACTGACTATGATTCTTACTTTGGGAATTAGATACATAGTACAATATTTTTTATAAGCCATGTCTTCAGTTGCTTTAATAATAGATTTAGAATAAGGGTGGTCAATAAGTCAAAGATGAGAAATTAAAGTCATGCATTTCTTTGCAACCTGTATTCTAAATATACGAATGTATAAGAGAACATCTATTCAGTGCTAAGCTATTAATACCATAATATTGTACAACTCTATTTGCTAATGTTTGACTCTTATGCTGCTTATATGCTCATAGGAAACAATTGTTTTGTACTGTGGTTAAAACTTGGATAGCCTTATATTTAAACCCCTAAGTATTTGGGTCTAAATCTCAGATGAGTTTTGCTTTCATTATTTTTTCTCTAGGATTCAATTTTATGCACTCATCAAATAATTATTCTATCTAACATCTATGAAAACATCTAAATTCTTGGGGATAAAAGGGGGTAGGGGAAATACAGAGAGGAGGAAGACTGGAGTGGGAGGAAGGAAAAAACATAAACAAGAGGAAAGAGGGAGCAGAGTGGTACTATTTTTTTCTGTATTTTCTTTTTACCATATACTAGAGTAACGTCATATATATAAAGTCATTTCATCTTTCAACAACATTATGCAATAGGTACTATCATAACCATTTTAAAGTAAGAAAATCAAGATTTAGTGTTTTATGAGATTTTCCCCAAGTTCAGACAAGCAGTAATAGAAAAGGGGCTCAATTCACTGTGCCTGTCTCAGAAACCAGTGCACTTTAGTAACACATAAACTGTATTTTCTCAGACCTTTCTTTATTACCTAAGGCCGAAATGTGGCAGAGGGTAAAACAAGGCAATGATTTTCTTCTCCCACAGATCTTCTACTGCTGACTTTCTAGGATTTAATGTACTATTGCCCGGGAATTTCTATCTTAAGCCTGAAGTTTCACTGGGAATTTTTTCCCCAAAGAGTACTAAGAAGAAAAAAAAACCAAAAAACATTCTAAGACATTTCCTATTTGAAATAGGCCTGTGTGCATGCTAAGTCATTTTAGTCATGTCTGACTCGTTGCGACCCCATGGACTGTAGCCCATCAGGCTCTTCTGTCCATGGAATTCTCCAGGCAAGAATACTGGAGTGGGTTACCATGCCTTCCTCCAGAGGAATCTTCCCAACCCAGGTATCAAACCTGCATCTCTTATGTCTCCTGCATTGGCAGGAGGGTTTTTTTTTTTTTTTTTTACCACTAGTGCCACATGGAAATGGGCCTAGAAGCATCTAATTCATTTCCTTCATGACTGAAGGATGCATTAACTCTTTAACCAGTCTGTGAATAATTTGTATTCCTGAAGTGTATCAGGTCACAAATTTTGCATATGGTACAGACCCTTAGGGAATCTGATGCTCCTTCAGAGTGTGTGCTCCATAGTTAGAAGAGATTCTTAGATTTTCCAATGAAGATAACTCAGTTTTTAATCACTCTTGTGTATGTGCTCAGTTGTGTCTGACTTTTTACAAGTCCCTGGACTATAGCCTGCCAGGCTCTTCTTGTCCATGGAATTTTCCATGCAAGAATATTGGAATGGGTTGCCATTTCCTACTCCAGGGTATCTTCCCCACCCAGGGCTTGAACCCATGTCTCTTGCAATGGACAGGTGGATTCTTTACCACTGAGTCACCTGGGAAGTCCTTAATCACTCTTGGCCATGTATAAATTACACAATTATAGTTACTTACTTGACATTCTGCCCAATTCTAAAACTGAGAGCTTAGAGTTACATTAGCAATATGTACAGATACATGTCCAAAGATCCAAAAAAGTGTTTTAAGGTTTCATGTCTCTCTATTACCATCATTACTCTCCTACTCCAGTGCTATTCACCACTACTTTCCCCTGTCCCTTGGCAATGATCTCATGCCTCCAGACTGTATGAGATTTGGAGATCACTGCCAAGGCAGCAATGACTTCCACAGCTGTGCTTGCAAAATGAGCTACATCTATAAGAGCAGATACAGTGGAGGGAAGAGTGAGAAGTCTCTTTACTTTGGTTTCTGCCTGAAAATCAAGAAGCTAAATATATGATCACTAGATAAATGACACTGCAATTTTGACAGCTGTCATTGTCAGATTAAGTGGAAAAAACCCCTATTCTACTCCACAATTCCAGGCTTTGGCACTAAGTGATTCCTTCAAAGTATCTTTTTGATCAGGCATAATGATACATATGATGAATGACATTAGCAGATCTGCTATACTTCTTACCTTTGCTTGATACCAACTAGAGTAGAAGGATTTTATGTCAACAATATGCTGGCCAGAACCATCTTTTGCAGTAGATTTTACACAAGGCTCAGCACTTCAAAACCAACAAGTTGTGGTATCCATGTACCTCTAATAGATTGATCTGAACAATATCTAAACATATACACACACAATTTGGATTAGCTACTGGGAAAGAGCATGCAAGCTAAGTTGCTTCAGTCGTGTCTGATTCTTTGTGACCTTGTGGACTGTAGCCTGCCAGGTTCCTCTGTCCACGGGATTCTCCAGGCGAGAATACTGGAGTAGGTTGCCATGCCCTCCTTCAGAGGATCTTCCTGACCTAGGGATCAAACCCACATCTTCTGTGTCTCCTGCACTGGCAGGCAGGTTCTTCACCACTGAGGCACCTGGGATGCCCAGCTGGGAAAGAGCAGGCATCCTCTTTTCCACACTCAAAACTGTCTTGGAGGGATAAGAGAGATACAGAACAGACTAAACCAAACATGTAGCTGGGACTGAACCTATTTAAGACTTGCTGGTAACAACAGAGATGCCCCCACATGGCGTGCAGACACACGAATAAGAATAAATGTTATTTTAAGCCACTGAGTTTTGGGATGATATAGTCTGCAGCCTTACTATGGCAATAGATGGCCAGAAGTTGACACTGGGAAATGAGGTGCCATTTCAACAAAATGTGATTCTGATCAGGGCTATCGGCTGCAAGAAAACTGCTATAAATGGCCAGAAAAAGTGAGGAAACTCTAATGAAATAGTAGAAAAATCTGACCTGTGGATTTTAGTACTGAAACTTTTACTAAAGTTATTGCCTGGAAAAAATAAATAAATAAGTAAAGTTATTGCCTGTATTTGGAGGATTATGTGCCTGATAAACATACAGAGGTACCAATAAATGATGAAATCTGAAAAGAAACAGCCAGTTTTTGAGCAGTGTTTAGTAGTAGTATGATAATACAAGATTGCAGAGTTGCTAAATGAAATTATTTTTCGACAAATTAAAGGTGCGGCTAATAAGACAAGGAAAATGCCTAACTCAAAAGTTATCACTAAAAATAATATCAGGATAAAGATTCGGTGAAGCCTGTTATCTAATCTTTTATTAAAACTTCTAAATTAATTAATATCCCTTAAAATTATGCCTCTAAAATGAACAAAATGCCATTCAGCAAGATAAAAGTGATGCTGGATGAATAAAGTAGTATTTTTACTAAAACATGATACATCCAAAATACATATAATTGCATCTGGAGAAAGAGGTTTGGGGAAAGAATTATGGACATACTAATAGATTTTGGCAGAAAGTGAAAGTCTCTCAGTTGCGTCCAACTCTTTGTGACCCTATGTAATATATAGTCCATGGAATTCTCCAGGATGAAATACTGAAGTGGATAGCCTTTCCCTTCTCCAGGGGATCTTCCCAACCCAAGTTGGGAAGATCAAACCCAGGTCTCCTGAATTGCAGGTGGATTCTTTACCAGCTGAGCCACAAAGGAAGCCCAATTTTGGCAGAGTGGACTGAAATATACATTTTTAAAAACCCACATATATTTATCGGTAAAGTATAGTTGTGTTAGCAAAAAGCACCACCATCTTAGACAAGAAGAGATTAAGAGTTCTTGAGACATTAATTGCTTCTTGGTCTCCAAAATTCTGCACATAGTTAAATAGACTGCCAAAAAAATGTCTTCCAATCTTCTCTTCATAATTGACCAAGGAGGTGATTAAAAAAAAGAAATTAATTCCTAGAAGGCAGGGCTGAGAATAGTAGTCTATGGACCTATGAAAAGGATATAAGTCAAGGAATATTTTCAAGCCCCAGTTAGTGTCAAGTGGAATTTCAAAATTGTTATGGACCCATGATTACTAAATCCTTCCCACCTTCCAAAATTAAATGGGAGAGTTTGTTGTTATCCCATGACTCTTGTATCATCATATGACAGATAATTTGACTTTAGTTCATAAGTCTTCAGATCAAGAGACTCTGCAACTAGATCTCAACCTGATTAAGAGATGTTGGACTTTGTACCTGATATCACGACTGGGTGAAACTTTTACAAGTCCTGTGATAATGAAAGGGAGAATCAGATGCTTTTATAGCAAGACATGATCTTAACTGTACAGTTAAAAATGAAATCATAGCCTAGTGGTTAGGAGTTTATTGAGTAGCTAAACTAGAATTTTAAATACTAACTTGTACTTTATATTCAATATGGTACTAATAATATATACCTAATCTTATTGTAATGAGTATTTAATGTACCATATGCAAGTCTGACATACCATGATGACTCTGTATATTGTGGTCCATGCTGTTCTCAGCTGAATTACCAGTTTTAATTCATTTTATATCCATTTTTGGCATACTAAAAGACTACATTTTCAATAAGGCAATAGTCATGATGACACACAAAGGCTTTGAAGGCTAATGAAATATTTTAACTGTAATTTGTTCTTACATATAATTCTACCATCAACAAAGATATTTAGTCTATTCAAATGTCCTATTTTTAATGATAATGATCTACTCGTATAACTATGCTAATGATATATGTTAATTTCAGCTATAAATTCTGGTTATTAAACTTTTGTATTACTAATTTATATGAAAATAATATATTAATAGCTAAGAAAAGGTATATTTAATACAATAATTTTAGGTCAGATTCTCTTAGAAATGTTTTTTGAATATACCTATGTTAAGAATTTTCATTTGCCAAGTGGATACAGTAGTTTTGCAATTTGCATTTTAGTTTCCTATTTTTTAATTTTGAGAATCATCATTCAACCATTCTTTTGCACAACAAAATGCTATAACAGCACTTGCAGTGTGTTATGAGTCAGTTTATTATGACAGAGCTATTCAGCCAACATTATACTATTGTTTTCAGAAACAAATCACAAGTTTTAAAAGGGACCTGCTCCTTATTTCTGCCATACACACAAACAGCCAGCCACAAACACACTCAAGTTTTGCGGAAGCAAGTCTAAGTCATAAATACTGATTGTATCTAAAATGAAGTTGCTATTATTATTTCATAATAATAACAGGGAAGCCTGGCATGCTGCAGTCCATGGGGTTGCAAAGAACTGGACAGAGTGACTAAATGACAACAAACTATTACTTTTAGAGGTAAATTTAAAAGTTGGTTACATCTGGTTCTAAAAGAAGCTAAACTGAATTTTAGTAGGTTAATAGCCATGAAATTAAAAGACGCTTACTCTTTGGAAGGAAAGTTATGACCAACCTAGACAGCATATTAAAAAGCAAAGACATTACTTTGCCAACAAAGGTCCGTCTAGTCAAGGCTATGGTTTTTCCAGTGGTCATGTGTGGATGTGAGAGTTGGACTATAAAGAAAGCTGAGCGCCAAAAAACTGATGCTTTTGAACTGTGGTGTTGGAGAAGACTCTTGAGAGTCCCTTGGACTGCAAGGAGATCCAACCAGTCCATCCTGAAGGAGATCAGTCCTGGGTGTTCATTGGAAGGACTGATGCTAAAGCTGAAACTCCAATACTTCGGCCACCTCATGTGAAGAGCTGACTCATTGGAAAAGACCCTGATGCTGGGAGGGGTTGGGGGCAGGAGGAGAAGGGGCTGACAGAGGATGAAATGGTTGGATGGCATCACGGACTCGATGGACATGAGTTTGAGTAAACTCTGGGAGTTGGTGATGGACAGGGAGGCCTGGCGTGCTGTGATTCATGGGGTTGCAAAGAGTCGGACACAACTGAGCGACTGAACTGAATATTACTAAACAATTATGATAAACAGAACTTTACACTGGACTGTCTCTTAAGATCTTGTTCACAGGTTTAGAAGTGATGTGGCTTTGTAACCCCTATAGTCAAGTGTTCCTATCAACATTATGTATCCAGAAAAAAATGAAAACACTAATTCAAAAAGATATATGTACCCAATGTTCACAGCAGCACTACTTAAAATATCCAAGCACAGAAACAACACAAGGGCCCTTCAACAGATGACTGGTTTAAGAAGATGTGATCTTCATACAATGGAATATCACTCGGCCATAAAAGGAGTGAAATATTGCCAGCTGCAGCAACATGGATGGACCAAGATACTACCCATACTAAGTGAAGTAACGTCAGAGAAAGATGATTATTCTATGATATCACTGTAAATGTAATATAAAAAATAAGACAAATAAACCTACATACAAAACAGAAATAGACTCACAGACATAGAAAGCAAACTTATAGTTAGGAAAGGTGAACGACAGGGAGGGGACAAATAAAATAGGAGTATGAGATTAGCAGATACAAGCTGAAAGTGAAAGTCACTCAGTCGTGTCCTACTCTTTGCGACCCCATGAACAATACAATCCATGGAATTCTCCAGGACAGAATACTAGAGTGGGTAGCCTTTCCCTTCTCCAGAGGATCTTCCCAACCCAGGGATGGAACCCAGGTCTCCCACATTGCAGGCAGATTCTTTACCAGCTGAGCCACAAGGGAAGCCCAAGAATACTGGAGTGGGAAGCCTATCCCTTCTCCAGAGGATCTTCCCAACCCAAGAACTGAACTGGGATCTCCTGCATTGCAGGTGGATTCTTTACCAACTGACCTATCAGGGAAGGAAAGCCCTAGATACAAGCTACAATAAATAAAATAGATAAGCAATGAGGATTTACTGTATAGCACAAGGGACTATATTCAACATCTTGTAATAACTTATAATGAAAATCAATATATATATATTTACACACACACATATATATACACACACACATATAACTGAATCACTTTTATGTATACCTGAAATTAATATAATATTGTAAATCATCTATAATTAAATTTTTCTAAAAATGGAAAAGGAATAGGTAAGCAGCTGGGCTTGTTTCAGATCCTCTCTTGCAGTTTTATGCATAAGGACACTTGCATTGGATGGTAAAGGATAACATCCCATAAATACAGTTATCTGGTAGCCCCTTGGGGAGAGTGGCCTTATGCTTTAACTTGGCTGTTTTTACTCAGAAGATCATATCTATAATTCTCTTCTAGAGTAAGAAATCCTTTCCTCTAGGACAACTGTAGCCGTTGGCTCAAATGCTATTTCTCAGCCTGAGGTAACTATGAAAATCTTCTCTTGAGTTCCTCATAATTAATCCTGAGAAGTAGAGTATATTCTGAGACTTGTATTGATATCATTTAAATAGTTTGTTGCTTAATGTCATCACTGATTATGTCCTATATATAACTGACAGGATGAATCACAGATACATACACTTTAAGTATATTCCACATAGCTTGTAGTATATCTACACTTTTGGCATTTCTTGCTTTCTCTTGTATAAGACCACTGGAATTTATTTGTAATCTTTAACAGAGAGTTGTTCATATTTTGATTTGTTATCACAGTTAACTATCAGCTATTTTCTTACTTCATTCCTTAGATCTATTGTTACCCAGTGAAGTATTTCTTTCACCATTAGTACAGTCATAGCATATGGAACATATAAATCATTTCACTCTCTTCTTTAAAATTACTTGTGACAAAGCTTTACTAAGGGGTAGGAAAATGAGATGAAAAAACCTTAGCTGAACAACTGTCAACTCTTAAGCAATTAGTCAACCGTAAATTCTATAATTCATGGCATTTTGCGTTAGTGGAAAATCTTTCGAAATCTAACCTCAATAAATTTTCCAGCCTCAATACTGTTTTTTTTTTTTTTTAAAAGGAAACCATTTGGTCCATTTGACCCTCAGAGACAACCAAGTAGACAGCCAGCGTAAGGTTTTGATAACATATGGGTTAATTTAACAAGGTCTAACCAGTCAGGGGAACTGTTGGATTTAAAGGCATTTAATAAGATTAGACATTCAAACATTATTTGGTGCATTAATTCAAATATGCAAATTGGCACAGCCCAGAGGCCCAGGCATTAAAAAAAAAAATGAGGGCAGATAGAAATAAAATTAAATTTTAGAAAGGTATTAAAATAAAAGTACACTCACAATCTGAAATTGAGAACTGGAATTAGAGTTACTCAGCCTATTAAAGCTCACTGCTATTAGTATATGAGGCCAATAAGGGAGGTAGATTGGTAATGGCGCAAGTAGGTATACATTTAAAATTAGAAATTATCACTTTTGGGGGCATTAAATTTGAATCTTCTATACAGTCTACTCAGATAATTGCTACCAATACTAGAGCATATTTAAAGTATTAAAAATAAGACAGCATTCTATGAATTATAATTGAGGATTTTTGCTCTATAGCTGGTTTGGCATTTCAGGCTCATCATGCTAATGCCTACCTGTTTACTTCTGCTGCCTGTAATAGCCTATTATAATTCAGATTTAGGCCAGTGTGTAAACCACAGAAAGAAAAAGTAAACTCTTGCTCTGAGAACTCAATACCATGGAAATCAACTTTGAAAACAGAAATATAAAATCATTAAAGGCATATCCTGCCAGGCCCTTCTAAAATATAATATTTGTTGTATTTATGAGATAGCGTGCTTTTCTGTAGTTAGAAAATTAAAACTAAAATGAAATTAAAATAGAGCCTGTTTCCACCATGTGGTAAATTAAAGTTATTATAATTCCATACCAAATATGAGTCAATTAATTCTACCTCAGCCAAAGCTCTGATATTTCAGAGAACAGCAGATGTTACCCTTTCTACTACTCCATTAATATACCTAGTCAGTTATTCCACTGTTCTCCCTAGGGCAGAGAATAAAGGCATATTTTCCTTTCTGTTCTTTAAGCAAACCTACTTGCTCCCCAAAGCACAAGATTTAATTATCCTTGCTGCATTATATTTGCTTGAATAGCTACAGAAGCTATTAATGGGCATAACATTTTCTGATCTTTTCTTCAAGAAATTCAACTATGATATTTATGCTGATTTAATTACATCTAGCACATTAATTAGTCTACTGGTAAGAATGAAGGACTTAGGATTGACAACAAAATTTATTTCTATTGATTATTATAATATGCGACAGTTTGGTTACTCGGAAGTTTAGGCACAGAATTCACATATTGTATGTAAGTGTCTGGAAGTAGCAATTGGAGACTCACTGTATTAACTAGCTGTATATGAGAGTATCTACCAAGAAAGGACCCTGGAGCCCTCGTGGGTCCTAGATCAATCACTAAGATCACTAAGCGGCTGTATCACCTTAGAAAATAATTTAACCTCTCTGTGTCTCAGTTCTATCATTTGTAAAAAGGAAATAATGATACTCTTTATGTTACAGGATTCTTTTTATATTGGTTTAATTTCTGTAAAGCACTGAGATCTGGCATACATATTCTCTATATTAAGTGTATTGTCGCTTTTCTTATTATTATTATTGAAAACAAGCAGAAGAGACAGACTGAAAAAACAGTGAATTTATATTTGGTCACTTTGACTATTGAAGTTAAGTTGCTCAGTCGTGTCCGACTCTTTGTGACCTCATGGACTGTAGCCTAACAGGCTCCTCTGTCCATGGGGTTTTCTAGGCAAGAGTTCTGGAGTGGTTTGCCATTTCCTTCTCCAGGGGATCTTCCCATCCCAGGGATCGAACCCAGGTCTCTCACATTGTAGGCAGACGCTTTACCAGAATCTAATAAATATTAACGTACTAAGGGCTATTATGACCATGGATCTGGATTTCTGAGTATGTCAGAATTATTGGACTTCATAGTTTTGGGTAACATGAAATTGCAGTTACTATTTAAAGATAAGAAATGAAGGAGAAATTTGAGGAAAACATGAAAATTTGAGAGTGTTAGGACCAAACATGGGCATTGAAAGAATTTTGTCAGGAAAGGAATGTGAAGGATACTGGGGTGGAGAGAAAGAGATGGTTGTAAAAGGAGCAAGAAGAATTACAGTACAAAAAAACATGGAGAGTGATGTACAGCGTTATAAGCAGTAAACTAAAGACATTAAAGGAAGCTAATGGTTTTCAGTATGAAGTGTACTGGTATCCTTGGCGTGTAGTTTGAGAAGAATCTGGGGGAAAGAAAGACACTGACTGCAATAAATTGGGGAGTAAAGGTGAGCTGAAGCAAAGGAAACAGTTCAGAAAACTGAAAATTTAGATGGTCAGAGTGGCCTTTAAACTTGAGTGAAAAATGAAAAGGAAACAATAACCACAAGCCATCCATAACATGAGATGTCACCACCTGACTGTCTTAAAACCCTTAAGCTCTGAGGTTAGCTTGAAGTGGCTGAGTTGATAGTGGAGAAGCAAAATCAGAGACTCTCCGGAGAAACCCATTTCCACACAGACCTTGAATAATTTGCATATTTAATGTTCCAGAAAATGTGAGCTTCTCATAGGAAATCAGAAAATGCCTATAAAAACAAAAGTATCATGAGTAAGATTTAGCAGAAGCAATGCAAAGCAGATTCAGAAACACAACAATGTCAAATATAGTTTAAAATAAGCACTTCTTAAAGTAATGAAAGTAGGGATTACAAATATGAGCAAAAAGAAACAGATTAGAAAAATGACTAAGCATAGTGAAATGCTTATGAAATAAGTGAAATAAAATAAAATACAAATTCCAGAAATGAAAAGCATATTTAAGAAAGAAAACCTTAAAACGTTTTATTGTGAGTCTGTCAAAACATGAAGATGTAATTTTTAATCAAACATAGTTCATAGTTTAAAGTTATGTATGCATGATATATATTAGTTTTCCATGCTGCATAACAAATTATTGCAAGCATATCAGTGTAAAAACAACCCACATTTCTTTTCTGAAAGTTTCTGTGGGTCAGGAGCATGGCCACAGACTCTGCAAGGCTGTAATCACTGCGGTGGCTAGGACTGGGTTCTTATTGAGTAACTTGATGTGGGATAAACTTGCTTTCAAGTTCACTCATGTTGCTGCAGAAATGACTTCCTTGAAGGTATAATACTAAAGGCCCTGGCTTCTTGCTGGCTGTTGTCTATAGGCTGACCTCAACTCCATGGCACATGTCCTCCCAGCATAGTCACTTTATCAAGCCGGTCAAGAGAGAGAGAGACTCTAAGTGAGTCTAGGACACATCATCGCCTTTGCCCTATTCAACTGGTTAGAAGCAACTCGCAGGCCTCATTAGCACTTAAGGGGAAGGGATGACGTAAGCACAGGCTGTAAGCAGCAGGACACAGGCATCAGGGGTTTACCTTACCTTAGAGTCAGTCTGCCACGTGGTAAAAATTAAAGCCATATAGAAATATATAACACGAAATGCATAAAATAAAGTGAAAAGCAAAAGTGTCCCTCCTCCTCTCCTGATCTCTTGTTCTCCCCAATAGTGTCTGCTATATGTAAGGGTTTCTTTTGCATTCTTCTGGAAAATAAAATACTTTGCCTTATATCCTCCCCAAATGAAAAATGGCCATTAGTACATGCTACTAACTAAACTATGTCACTTCTACCGCCAAATTCATACGCTGAAGTTCTAATTGTATTCGGAGATAGCGTCTTTAAGGAGATAGTAATTAAGGTTAAGTGGGGTTACCAGGTAGAGTCCTAATCCAATAGGACTGCTGTCCTTGTGAGAAGAGGCAGACATCAGGGATGCATGTGCGCAGAGAAAAGGTCACGTGAAGACATGTGAGAAAGTGACAATCTGTAAGCCAAGGAGAGAGGTCTTACCAAAAACCAAACCTGATGCTTGATCTTGCATTTCCAGTTTTCAGAACTGTGAGAATAATGAATTTCCATTGTTTAAGCCACACAGCTTGTGGTATTCTATTATGGCAGCCCTAGCAGATCAATACAGTAGATTATACTTTTAGTGAACCTGAAGGTGTATCTGAAGACATTAATTGGAATGTGGCAAAGAAAAGGATGAAATACATGAGAGAAATATCATGGAAGAGGAATAGAGTAAAACGTACTAACAGTACTGCAGTAGGGTACCAGAAAGAGAGGAGAAAAAGAATGTGACAAGAGGAATATACAAATAAATAATGGCTTCAAGAATTATGCAAAACTGATAAACATCACTCCAGAGCTTTGAAGGGTTTGAGATTTTATACTACTTGCAAATTAACTGGCCAGTTTTACAGAAGTTGGCAGAAGACAAAAGATGCCTTGCTCAGAGAAAGGACTTTATTACTCATGGACAAGTAGGGACATTATAGTTTATGTTTGTTTAAGTAGTTCCTGATCTCCAAATCTGATAAGGAGATGTAGAGGAGGGTCTAGGAGGATAATATTCATAGTAGATTGTGTGACAGCTGGGGAATTCTGAGTTTAGGGAACACAAAATTTTAAAGTGGTGGTCCAGTGGCTAAGACTCTGCTTCCAATGCAGGGGGCACAGGTTTGATCCCTAGTTGCAGAACCAGGATCCCACATGCGGTGTGATATAGCAAAAAAAAAAAAAAAAAAAGAACAGAAAAGTGATTTTAGCAATGCTGCCCAATTTACCTAGAGGGACACACTATTTTTTATTATTCTGATCAGGAAACAAATTTCTCTTTTGATCTGAAGGAAAATTGTATATTCCAAGGCTGTTTTCTATGCAGACAACCTTAAAAAGATAAGCTGGAACAAAGCTCCCAATATCTTTTCATGAGATGTACAGGAATGTAGGAGACCCATGTAGAATTGCTTCCCAACAAAGTCAATGTCTCTCAGAAAGTCCACTAACTTTCAGGATCGAAGAATTTAATGAAATTCTCATATGCATGTGAGTGTGTGTGTGTGTACATATATATATATGAAAATTAAACTGCAAAACACCAAAGGCAAAGAGGAATCTCAGAAGCAGCCTAAAAGACAGCTTACTTCCAAAGAAAGGCAGTAGTCAGTAGTTAACTTTTCAAATTAACTTTTCAAACTTTTCAATATTTAGTCCTGAATATTCACTGGAAGGACTGATGTTGAAGCTGAAACTCCAATACTTTGGACACTGATGCGAAGAACTGACTCATTTGAAAAGACCCTGATGCTGACAAAGATTGAAGGTGGGAGGAGAAGGAGACGACAGAGGATGAGATGGTTGGATGGCATCACTGACTCAATGAACATGAGTGTGAGTAAACTCTGGGAGTTGGTGATGGACAGGGAGGCCTGGCGTGCTGCAGTCCATGGGGTCGCAAAGAGTTGGACACGACTGAGCGACTGAACTGAGCTGAACTTTTCAAAAGTGACAATGGAAAGCTGGCAGCAAGAACTAAAATAACCTAAGAAAAGACAACTATCCACCTAGAACTGAATAACCAGTTTCATTTTTCCAAACAAAACAACAACAGAACAGAATTTGCTACCAAGAGAATCTCACTGTTTAGACAGAGGAACCTCATTATTTAGCCAGAGGAAAAGTGATCTTACTGGAAGGACTGAGATATATAAAGAGATATGATGAGCAAAGAGAAGTGTCAAATATAGTTATAAATCTACACAAATATTTTCTAAAAAGTAGTGATAATTTTTCTGTGGGTTATGACAGAACTCAAATACACAAAAAAACAGCATTTAAATCAGGAAGGGGATTATAGAAGTTAAACTGCTCAGCAGAAGGATAAACATTAACTTTGATTTTAGAGTTTGATAAGATTTAGAAGGCACTATTATAAAATTTACTGAAAGATCAGAAAGAGTACATATCTTTCAGAAAAGTAAAGGAAAATAAAAGGACTGTCACAGCTACCATGAAGACCCCAGTAAAATGTTTAATATAGTAAAACTGATCTTTAGATTAATAGACAGACTCTGAGTAAAACAGAACAATATTATTTCTCCAAAGGAAAAACATACAAATACCTTTGCTGAAAGTGTTTTTTCCAAGATTGCTGATAATTTAACAATAGTTGAAAGAAGATATTTTCCCTAGATGAGTTTTACTGACTACGAAGAACAGACTTTGGAAACTGACCACCAAACTCATCGTTTTCTAAAACTTTTATGTGTCAGTACAGATCCACTTCAAGCTTTGTCTCATATTGGGCAAGTTGACTGATTGTTTTTGTGAATTATCTTTCACAAATAGTATATTTTTTCAGGAATGTTTTCCAGTCTATTATTTATTTATTTAAAGTTGCCTTGCTTTTTGAGTTAATTATTTCAGTGCCTTGTAGATTCAACTTCAGAATGATGCAGACACTTAAATTGTCCATATTATATCAATTTTTGTGTAGCTATTTTGAAAAAAAAAAAAAATGTTCTTTCAGTGAAAATCTGTTCAAAAGCTATATAAGTTAAATTAATCAGGATATAGAAAAAATATATTTTGTGATTTTGACCAGTTTGACTTTATCCTATTAGTGAGTTCCATTAATTCACATCTGCAATAAAAATAGGAAAATACAAAATATGCTTTAATATAAAAAAGATTACATGTTCTGAAACCATATAACAATATATTTCAAAAAAGATAAAAAGTCATACAGAATAAATCAAACATTCACAATTTCAATTGCTGTACATAAAAATATTTTAAAAATACAATTATAGCAGTGGCATTTAATTAATCCATTTCAAACACTGATAGCATTTTTTATGACAACCTGTAATTATATCCTTCACATGTTAGAAGTTAGAGAAAAGATATGTATTATAAATATGTAAAAAGACTCTCTTTTTAAAATGGAAAAAACTACAAATGTAGAAAAAGGGCTGAATTTCAAAATGTAATAAATTACCTCTATTTTAATGTATTCTTTTCAGTACTTCGCACCATCTATAATGGTACTCTTCCCCAGAGGCTCAGCACCTTGCCCTTATATGGGTACTGTTGTTAAGGACTTAAGTAAACTTGGTAAAAGGTCTAATTATTGACAGAAAGTATTTGCCCTTTTATTTTCTGATACACAGTGGTATCAGCATATTATGTTAATTATGGAACAGAGATTGCTTTATAGGTCTGATTTACTAGGCAGAAAAAAAATATTCTCTCAAAAATCAGTTCAAATGCATGTGTTGTAGAATTTCATGCATCTATATTGTTCTGACCCATCTCCTAGCTAATTATACATTGAATGGAAAGGAGGCTAAAGTGCTGACAGAGGATCAAGTGGTATCTTCTGGTGACAGGAGAAAATGAGTAGGCACACCAATATGAATTGACACGCCTTAAAGCAATTTTCTGCCATTGAAAAAGTTAAAACTAATGGACAAAAAGTATTCCTTCTGTTCAGATAGGAGGCTAACTATAATTAAAGTTTCAGAAACAAAAAATAGAAAGTGTTAAGTTTCTACATTTAAGAGTTGTCATATGTCGGGATGGGGAATACATGTAACTCCATGGCTGATTCATGTCAATGTATGACAAAACCCACTGAAATGTTGTGAAGTAATTAGCCTCCAACTAATAAAAAAAATAATAATAATAAAAAAGAGGTTAAAAAAAAAAGTTGTCATAATACTGAAAAATTTTATACTGGTTTTAACATGACTGGAGAAGAAAATTCTGTCCGGATAATCTCCAAAGGTTAATAGTTACAAAAATGTATTTTAGAGTTGTTTTTAAAGTCTGAGGGATCATTTAAAATTTTATTTGAACAATCTGAAGGTTAAACATTTGGAAATTAATTGACTCAAACACACTTATTTCAAATACTCAATCCACCAATAATTACCAATTACAGTTTCCCTCTATTATTAATTACACCCTCTGAAAAAATATGTTTTCCTGTTTTGTTTTACAGTCATATAGCATAAAGGATATCATGAGAGTCAAAATTTAAAAGCAAGGAAAAAAAAATAGTGGAGAAGATCAAAGGGGCAGAATAGATGGACATGGAGCTCACTGCCCCGGACAAACATATCAAAAATACATCTACATGTGGAACAACTTTCACAGAAAGCCAACTGAAAGCTACAAAAGATTTCTTATATAACCAAAGCTACAGGAAAGATCCCCATGTGACTGGGTAGAACAAAAGGGAAAAAATGGAATCAAATGGGACCTGTACCCTTGGGAGTGAGCTGTGAAAGGAAGGGTCCCTTGCTCTGGGAAACTCCACCTGCATGCCTGCTGGTGCGTGTGGTACCTGAGTGCTTAAACTCAGGATTCAGTGCACAGAACTGGGGACAGGACTTGGTATGGCTACATGCAGACAGCCTGGAGGGCCAAGCGTGTACAGGCAGCTATCACTGACCTGCATGGGATGGAGTGAGGGCCCACCACAGGAGCCCCATTATTATCACGCAGAGGGTGGGGGATGCATCTGCCATAGGAGCCCTTTTGTCAACAGCCTGACAGTGAGGTACAGCTCCAGTGGCTGCACAAGTGGAGAGCCTAGACTTGCCAGGAGTGGGACTGATGGCCCAGCCCACAGGGAAAGCTGTGGAGCCAGCAGCAATGGAATTTGTGGGTGCATACAATGGGGGGCAGGCAGCATCCTGGTGACAGCTCCTGAGAAGGAGAAGGCAGTGCCTATTTTTACAGAAGTACTGACTCAGTTCTACTCCTCACACTATAGCTTAGAACTGGGTCTAGGGGCCTCTACTCCAACAGCCAGGGAGCAGACCCTGCATTAGCAGGGCTGTCAACAGCCAGAGAGCAAAGTGGAGGCACCACCAACATCCAAGGTAGGCTCTCATCACTGCAACACCAAATACATCCCCTATCAAGGCGATAATGGCCAGGACATTCTGATGAAAGACATGGCAGGCATCTATAACAAAAAGAGCATCTGCACCAAAAATATTGGACTTACCACACAGTCTACGTAGAGAAGCTCTCACATAAAAACAGCCCTTAAAGACCACAGTAGATAACTGTTTCCCCTAAATTCAGTCAGAGAATTTAAATAAAATGAAAAAGCAGAGGAACTACTACCTATTAAAAGAACAAGAGAAATCCCCTGAAAGAACAAACAGTGAAACAGACCACATGGGTCTACTAGACCCTGAATTCAAACAGGAGGTAATAAAGATGCTAAAGTAATTAAGAATGATTATAAAAAGAAATGCAGATCACTGTAACAAGGAACTAGAAACTATAAGGAGGAGCCAATTAAAATTAGACAACTCAATTGCCAAAATAAAAAACAAGCTAAAGGCGACAAATAGTACACTAAATAATGAAGAAGAATGAATAATCATCTGGAAAACAGAATAATGGAAATCATCCAATTAGATAAAAAATGAAAGCAACACATGAGATTCTATGAGATATTTAATAATATAATGCATGGTAATGTACTCAAATAGGTATTTCAGAAGGAAAAGAAAAAGAAAAGGGGATCGTAAATATATTTGAAGAACTTATGACTGAAAACTGCCCAAACCTAAAGAAGGAAACATATATCCAGGAACAGGAAGCACAGAGGGTCCCAAAGATGAAGAAGACTCACACCAAGACATATCATAATTGAAATGGCAAAGTTAAAGAAAATTAGAGGATTCTAAAGGCAGAAAGAGAAATAGTCAGTTACAAGGAAACCTCCATAAGGCTATCAGTTGATTTCTCTGTAGAAACTTCACAGAAAAGAAAGATATATTCAAAGTCATGAAAGTGGAAAACCTGAAATCTAGGATACTCTACTCAGTAAGATTATCATTTAGAATAGAAGCAGAAACTAAGAATTTCTCAGACAAGAAAAAACTAAAACAATACGATGCTTAATCCAATCTCAAAAACAATACCTAAAGATCTTCCCTAAATAGAGAAGAATCTATATGAAAAAGAAAAACATAATATGAAAGGCAAATGTATAAAAGGACTGAAGGTCACTTAAATCAGTACACAGATTAATAAAACAATCAGAATTGTGTAAAAGAGACAAGTACAATTAATGGCAAAAAGATGTAAAACAGGAGATCAAAATAAAAAAATTGGGAGAGAAAAGTAAAAACTGTAGATCTTATAGAATGTATTTGAACTTATATGACTATCAATCTAAAGCTGGTAGATAAAGCTATGGGTAACCACAAATCCAACAGTTAGAACTCTGTATGGAAGAACTGACTGGCTTAAGACTGAGAAAGGAGTATGACAGGGCTGTCTACGGTCACCCTGTTAGTTTAACCTATGCTGAGAACATCATGAGAAATGCCAGGCTGAATGAGTTACAAGCTGGAATCAAGATAGATGGGAGAAACAGCAACAACCTCAGATATGTAAACGATACCACTCTAAAGGCAGAAAGTGAAGAGGAACTAAAGAACCTCTTGATAAGAGTAAAGGAGGAGAGTGAAAGAGCTGGCTTAAAACTAAATATTAAAAAAACTAAGATCATGGCATCAGGCCTCATTACTTCATGGCAAATTAGAAGGGGAAAAGGTGGATGTAGTGACAGATTTTCTCTTCTGAGGCCCTAAAATCACTGTGGATGGTGACTGCAGCCATGAAATCAGAAGATGATTGCTTCTTAGCAGGAAAGCTATGGCAAACCAAGACATGGTGTTGAAAAGCAGAGACATCACTCTGCCGACAAAGGTCACATATGGTTTTGAGAGCTGGACCATTAAGAAGACAGAGCACAAGAATTGATGTCTTTGAATTTTGGTGCTGGAGAAGACTCGTGAGAGCCCCTTGGACAGCAAGGAGATCAAAATAGTCAAGCTTTAAGGAAACCAACCCTGAATACTCATTGGAAGGACTGATGCTGAAGCTGAAGCTCCAGTATTTTGGTCACCAGATGTGAAGAGCCAACTCATTAGAAAAGCCCCTAAAGCTGGGAAAGATTGAGGGCAGGAAGAGAAGAAGGCATCAGAAGGTGAGATGGCTGGGTGGCATCACCAATACAATGGACACAGACTTGGGCAAGCTCCAGGAGATGGTGAGGGACAGGGAAGCCTGGAGTGCTGTCGTCCATGGTGTTGAAAAGAGCTGACATGACTGGGCGACTGAACAACCACCACCACAAATCAAAAGCATAAATAGAATCACAAACATCAAAAAGAAAGGAAGTTAAGCATATAACGGACACAATGCCGCAGTCAAAAGACAGAGAGTGCAAGACTGAATAGCAAACAAGTACCTATAATATGCTGCCTACAGTAGACTCAATTTCTGGTGAAAGACACACATACATTGAAAGTGAGATGATGGAAAAAGCTATTTCTTGCAAATGGAAATGACACAAAAGTGGGAGTAGCAATATTCAAATAGACAAAACAGACTTAAATCAAAGTCCAAGAACAGACAAAGGAGGCTGCTCTGTAACGGTAAAAAGATCAATACAAGAAGAGGATACTATGCTTGCTAACACATAGGCACATAATTTAGAAGCACCTAAAGATAAAAAACAAATCCTAAGAGACAGAGAGTAAGAAACTGATAGGAACACAGTAATGAGGGAGCCTTTATCACCTCAATGACATCAGTGAACAGACGTTCCAGACGGAATGTCAATAAGGCAATAGGTATAATAAATAACATAGAACAGTTTGACTTACTTGATATCTACTGGACACTACATCCAAAGACAACAGAATACACGTGCTTCTCCAGTGCTCATTGAATATTCTCTAGCATAGACCACACACTAGTATACAAAGCAAGCCTCAACACATTTAAGAGAACAGAAATTATTTCAATCATCTTTTCTGATCACAATCGTATGAAATTACAAGCCAACACAGAAAGAGAAATAAGGAAAGAAATCTGATTGTATGGAGACTAAAAAACATGATACTAAAAAACCAATGGGTCATTGATGAAATCAAGAAATCATAAAATACCCAGAGACAAAAAACAATGAAAACAAAACTTTGCAAAAATCTATGCATTAAAAAAGTTCTAAGAGTAACATTCATAGTAACACAGGCCTTTCCCAGTAAATTAAAACACACACACAACCATATCCTACCACCTATAAGAATTAGAAAATGAACAAACAAAAACCAGATTCAGCAGAAGGAAGAAAATAATAAAGATCAGAGAGGAAATGAATAAAACAAAGATTAAAAGAACAATAGGAAAGATCAATAAAACCAAGAGCTAGTTTTTGAAAGGACAAATTGACAAACACTTAGCCAGGCTAAGAGAGAAAACAGAGAAAAGAAGAAAAGAGAGGGGATCCAAACACCTAGGAAATGAATGATGAGACATAGTAAATACTGCAGAAAAAAAAAAAACACATAAGAAAATACTGTGAAGAATTATAGGCCAGTGAATTGAAGAACCTAGAAGAAATGGACATGTTTCTCAAAACATACAGTCTTTAAAATTGAGTCAATAAACAGATAATTTGAACAGATCAATCACTAGAAGTAAAACTTGATCTGTAAAAAAAAAACAACCAAACCAACCACCCACCCCCTCAACTCCTTGTATACAAAAGTTCAGGACCAGATGTCTTCACTGGGGAATTCTACCAAACATACAAAGAGGACCTAACACTGATCCTTCTCAAACTCTTCGAAAAGACTGAAGAGCAGGGAACACTCCCAAAGTCATGCTATGAAGCTACCATCACCCTGATATCAAAACCAAACTCTGATGAATACAGATGCAAGTCTTCAATAAAATATTAGCAAACTGAAACCGACAACACAAAAAGGATCATAACGCACTATAGTCAAGTCGAATTAATTCCAGGTTGAAAGGATGGTTCCTCACATGTAAATTAATGTCATACACCACATCAAGTGGAGGGAAAAAACCCATAAAATTTTGTCAATAGATAAAGAAAATGCTAGACTGTGTCTAAAAAACCCTCATCAAATTGGGTATAGAGTGAACACATCTCAACATAATAAAAGCCATTTATGATAAACCCACAGTCAATATAATACTCAATGGTGAAAAGTTGAAAGCCTTTCCACTAAATTCTGGAACAAGACAAGGAAGCTGACTCTCACCATGTCTGTTCAACATAGTACTGGAAGTCCGAGCCAAGCAATCAGATAAGAAATAAAAGGTAATCAAGTTAGAATGGAAGAGGTAAAATTGTCATTATATGTAGGCTCTATATAGAAAATCCTAAATTCCCCACCCTAAAACTATTAGAAGTGACAAGTGAATTCAGCAAGGTAGACTAATTCAATATTAATATACAGAAATTTGTTGCATTTCATTACACTAACAATGAAATATCAAAAAGTAAAAAACAATTCCATTTAAAACCGCATCAAAAAAAATACCTATGAATAGCCTAACCAAGGATGTAAAAGACCTATAAACTGAGAACTATAAAACACTGGTAAAGAAAATTGAAGAAGATGCAAAGAAATGGAAAGATATTCCATGCTCTTGGATTAGAATAATACTGTTAAAATGGTCATACTACCCAACGTAGTCTACAGATTTAATGTGATCCCTTCAACTTACCTAAAACATTTTCCACAGAATTTGAGCAAATAATCATAAAATTTAAACAGAACCACAAAAGACCAGAATTATCAAAGTAATCCTAAGAAAAAAGAAATGTAGATACAACCCTCCAGTTTCCTTCAGAAAAAGCTGGAGACATAACCCTCCCACACTTCAGACAATAGGACAAAGCTGCAGTAATCAAAACAGTGTTTTATTGGCACAAAAATAGACATACAAATGGAATAGAATAGAGACCAGAAATAAACCCCACACTTATGATCAATTAATCTTCACAAAGAACACAAGAATAAACAATGGAGAAAAGACAGTCTTTCAGCAAGTGGTGTTGGGAAAACTGGACTGTCTCATGAAAATCAATGAAATTAGAATACCCCTCACACCAGATACCAGGATTCCCTCATAGCTCAGTTGGTAAACAATCTGCCTGAAATGCAGGAGACCCAGGTTCAATTCCTAGGTCAGGAAGATCCCCTGGAGAAGGGAT
Source organism: Cervus canadensis (assembly GCF_019320065.1). Classification (NCBI taxonomy): domain Eukaryota; kingdom Metazoa; phylum Chordata; class Mammalia; order Artiodactyla; family Cervidae; genus Cervus; species Cervus canadensis. The sequence continues at coordinate 19,011,887 of NC_057402.1, read as the reverse complement.
AGGCTACTCACTCCAGTATTCTGGCCTAGAGAATTCCATGGACTGTATAGTCTATGGGGTCGCAAAGACTCAGACATGACTGAATGACCTTCACTTTCACATTACTTTCACACCATATACAAAAATAAATTAAAAATATTTTAAAAGTCTAAATAAAAGGCACAAACTCCTAGAAGAGAACAGAGGCAAAACATTCTTGGACAAAATTGTAGTAATTTTTTTCTTTGATCAGTTTCCCAAGGCAAAATAAATAAAAGCAAAATTAAACAAATGGGATCTAATCAAACTTATAAGCTTTTGCACAGCAAAGGAAACCATAAACAAAAAGACAATCTACAGACTGGGAGAAAATATTTGCAAACAATATGGCTACAAGGGGTTAATTTCCAAAGTATACAAACAGCTCATATAGTTCAATATTAAACAAGCAAACAAACAACCCAATCCAAAAAAAAAAAAGGGCCAAAGACCTGGACACTTTTTCAAAGAAGATGTACAAATGGCCAAGAGACACATGAAAAAATGCTCAACATTGCTATTAATTAGAGATGTGCAAATTTAAAACTATGATGGAGGTATCACCTGAAACTGGTTATAATAGCTATCATCAAAAGTCTACAAATAATAAACGCTGGAGACGGTGTGGAGAAAAGGGAACCCTCCTAAACTGTGGGTGGGAATGTAAATTCGTATAGCCACTATGGAGAACAGTATGGAGGTTCCTTAAAACACTAAAAATAAAGCTAATATATGATACAGCATCCCCACTCCTGGGATATATCTGGAAAAGATGAAAATTCTAATTTGAAAAGATACATACACCCCAATGTTCACTTTGCAGCACTATTTACAATAGCCAAGACATGGAAGCAACACAAGTGCCCATTGACAGATGAACGCATAAAGAAGTGACATATGTGTACAATGGAGTTTTAGTCAGCCTTAAAAAAGTATGAAATACTGCCATTTGCAACAACATGGATGGATGCAGAGATTACCATGCAAATATTAGATGATATCAGTTATATGTGGAATCTAAAAAGCAATACAATGAATCTATATCCAAAGCAAAACAGACTCAGAGAGAAAACAAACATAGTTTCTAAAGAGGGAAGGAATGCTGGGATAAATTAGGAGTATGGGATTAGGAAATACAGACCACTATATATATATATATAACAGGTAAACAAAAGGGATTTACTGCATGGCACACTGAAATATACTCAAGATCTTGTAATAACCTATAATAGAAAAGAATCTGAGAAACTGTGTACATATGTGTATTATATGCATGTGTGTGTGTGTAGATATATATACACATATGTATAGCTGAATCACTTTGCTTTATAAGTGTAGCTAACATGATATTGTAAGTCAACTACACTTGAACAGAAGTTAAAGAAATAATATGAGTCTGTGTAGTATGTGGAAACAAAAGGAGCAAGTAATATGAAGCTCTCTTTAACTGTGAGCTCGATCATTTTCACTGAGAAAAATCAATAAATCCATTTTTGCAAGTTTCCTTATCTATAAAATTCACAGAGTAAGATGATCTCTTCTAGTGTGAAAATAATTTTTTTCTTGAGTCAATGAATGTTAAATAAATTTATTTCCTACTGGCAGAGATTTTTTGGAATTAGAAAAATATTTCTGAGTTTGAAAAAGGTAGGATATTTTAGTGAAGTTGCATACTTTGTGTATGTGTTCAATACATTTTTATTTTCCTCCCATATTTCACTCTTTCTGGTCAAATTAGTGAAGTTGGAAGGGGTTAGAAAAATGAAGTCAGAATTTCCTATAGAATATCAAGGGTCAATTCTCAATTTCTTATCATGATGGAAAATCAAGACTGAGTCCACTCTGGGGGATGTTAGCTTCAATTTTCATATTGTAATTGTTTACTAGTGTGTATTAACAGATTTAAAGCTTTTATGAACTCACTATTATCTCTTAAAAATAAAGCAATGTAGCTCTGTCAGTAAAAGACCTAAGAAAAAGTAGGCACTTGAACCCAGATTGTGATCTTTAAACACGAAGAAAAAAAAAAAGGGCCACTATTTCTCTGAGAATTGTCTGAGTCAAATCTGGAATAGGAAATGTACAAGATGATGACAAAGTATTTTATCTACAAGAAATATAGGAAACTATACAAAATTATCAAGACTGTGAGATGGTCTGGGACCTGGACTCTCTCCAGGAGGGTCAAACTCTCCTTGAGCAACGGAATACAAATGAACTATAAAGAACTAAATATAATTGCACACAAGTGCAGCTGGGGCAATTCTGAACAAAAAGGCCACATGCCAACCATCCTATTTTGATGTGTGGAGCAAAAGCAGGCTTCTGTGAATGATCCCTGAACACAGAATCACCAAAGGGGTGGAGAGACCACCCAAGCTATACCTCCCGCCCAATCCGCTGATCCACTCCTGGCATTACTCTCTTTAAGGAACTAGCTAGCCTCCTCTTGGGGAGTGAGCAAGAACAAAGCTTCTTGTTTTTGTTTTCCCATGCTGCATCACGGGTCTAATAATACCCTGCCTGAAATCCGTGTGGGCCTCTTACCAATGTCTATTTATTAAAAAGTTCAAGGACCTAGGTCAGTAACATGTTTAGTGACCACTAAGGGATGCCCATGGAGCTTCTGTTTATCTTGACCACATAGGGGGGACCTAGGCATTTGAGGGCCGCCAAATGCAGCTTCTTCTCAGCTGACAAGTGGCCACCTAAACCTTTTGCCTCAGTTTCACTGCATTTGGTGAGCCTGCGCAGGCCCCAGAACTCTCATTTAGGCACCACTTGTCCCTTCTCCTTGGTCCTTTGCCTTCTCTTCATCTCTACTTCTTTTTCTGTCCTCTCCTTCCGAGAAAGTGGATGTGGGGCAGCTACAGCCTGACTCCTCTCAGCTTATGACACTAGGCTTCCTTGACTGACAACAGCTCAGAACGACAGATGACAAGCAGAGGTGGGAGAGGCTCGCCTCATACCGTGCAGATCTTGGCCTCGTGGCCTCTCCTGCTGGGAGATGTAAGAGTGATAGAGATTCGAGGCTCATATCAAGTCATGGCTAGAAGTCCAATCTTCACAAAATTCTCATTTTCCGCCCCCCTGTCACCAAGAGAATTTCTATCAGGAACAGGCTGAAGCAGTTAAGACTTTTCTGTGTGAAATGATTGGTTCCTGGCCTTTCAGGAAATTGGAAGTGCCTGCATAGGTACCCACAGAGGGGCGGTTTAAATGGTAATTTCATTCTCTTTCTCTGACTCTTCCTCTAACTCTCCCCTGGTCTTCAGACCTACACTCCTGCCCCTTGCGTCTTGGACACTCCATCCTGGTCACTCTCTTCATGACCCCTAACATCTTTCTGTTGTGTCACCAACTCTGAGGAAGGGAATTCTGTGATCTCCTTTGCTATCTCCCCCTTTGGTTTTGTCACCCTAGTCTTGAGGGCTCCCTCAACCACCCCCAGGATCTCCAGTTGTCAGCCCTCAGATTTCTATGTAAACATGGGAAATGCCTAGCAACCAATTCCAGTATTCTTGCCTGAGAAATCCCTTGGACAGAGGAGCCTGGCAGGCTACAGACCATGGGGTTGCAAAAGAATCAGACACGACTTTTAGCTATGAAACAACAATAACAAGACCCCCAGGCTAAGAAACTCCTACTGTGTGAATGTGTAGCCTCTCTTTCCATTTTTCCAAAAGACTGGGAGGCAGAACTTCTCACATATCTCCACTTCTAATGGCTAACTAGCCATCAGCTCAGTAAGTCTCTTCCTCAGAAGCCTGTTCACTCCACTTTAACATGGCTTTCAGCCTCTAGACCTACCCCTTCCTTACCCTTTCAAGTCAGAAATTCCCAAATCAGAGCTCCCAGTGCTGTCTCCAATCAGGTTTAAAATTAGTTCCCACTTTTGCTTCACAGACCCTTTATCTGATCCAGAAACAGCTGACAGAAATGGGGCAAGTACTAGAGTGCATGTCCCCTTCTCAATGGGTGAACAAGTAATCTATAAGGATAGGTTTGGCAGGTTCTTGGGAGAACCCCAACAAATTTAGGGATGGGTTTATCAGATTGGGATTAAGGTTCTTTCTGACCTGGCAGGACATCACAATTATTCTGGCCCCACTGTTGTTCCTCAGGTGATAAGAACGGATACAAGCAAGGCCAGAGAACATGCAGATAGCCTAATGGCAACAAATCTGCACCACCAGATTTATCAAACAGGGGTGACACAATCCCAGATCATGACCCACAATAGGACTAGTGGGTCCTATACGCGCAAAGCTAGTATGAGACATTGTATTACTTGTGTATCAGAAAGAATGAAACTTGTATGGTGAAGCCTGTAAACTATGATAAGGTCTGATAAGTTACACAGGAAAGAGATGGAAACCAGGCAGTCTTCTTGAGCCAGGAGACAGGGCCATTCAGGAAGTACACTGGGATAGACCCTGATTCTGCAGAAGGGAGGCTGACACTGGCTATGCATTTTATCACCCAGTCTGCTCTTGACATCAGGAGAAAATTTAAAAAGTGTCAGTCTGGGCCGCAAACCTCATGTCAACCTTGGTAAAGAGATCCTCAAGGTCTATAATAACTGAGATTTAACAGAGGAAGCCAATAAGAATAGGATAGGACATTTGTAAAGAAGATGAAGCTTTTGGTTGCTCTGATTCACCCATCACCTTGAGGGGACCCTAGAGGCCAAGAAGACCAAAGAAACAGTGGAGAAGCCTCCTGGGCCACAATCAGTGGACATTCTGTCAAAAGGAGGGGCACTAGGAAGAGGGAATGTCCCAAGTACCCTCTTGTGAGATGCCAGAAGGACAACCCTAACTGGCTCCAGTTCCTCCCAAATTTGTCAGATTCCTACACATGAATGAATGGGCCTGAAGTGCCTGCCTAACCCTACTCAATCCATCCTCATCACTCCAACAGAGCCTCAGGTCACTCTTGATGTGGCAGGAAGGAGAATGGAATTCCTTACGGATACTGGAACTGCCTACTGTGTTCTGACTTAGCTGGCTGGCCACGTCTCCAACTATGGCTGTACTGTGATGAGAGTTAATGGACAGACAAAGCTAAGGTGATTAATATTTCCTTTTACCTATAATTATTGCCCATTCATTTTTGTATATGTCAGAATGACTGTCCCCCGCCTCAAAAGGAAGAGACTTACTAGATAAAATGAGAGCCAGTATTTTCTTAGAACAAGGTGAGATTCAACAGATGACAAACCAGAGCAGAGAATACACCTATTGGCAACCTCAGACAGCCTGCCTGCTGATTCCTAAGGTGTTTCCCAAGGACTTAAACAGGTAGATTTGCGGGACTGAGATATTTCTGTGCCAGGAAGGGTGAAATATGCTTCCCTGATAGAAGATTAGAGGGACAGAGAGAAGATGGTGGAGTAGAGAGACGTGAACTCACCTCTTCTTATGAAGACACAAAACCACAACTAACTGCTAAAAAACCATTGGCAAAAAATGTTAAGTCTATCAAAAATAAAATATCCTATACCCAAAGATAAGTCTTAATATACCAAGTCCTTTAGCCACAAACTGGAAGTAGGAAAAACCACTAGGCCATTCAGGTATGACCTAATCAAATCCATTACGCTCATACAGTGGAAGTGACAAATAGATTCAAGGGATTAGATCTGGTAGACAGAGAGCCTGAAGAACTGTGGATGGAGGTTCGTAAGGCAGTGACCAAATCCTTCCCCAAGAAAAAGAAATTCAACAAGGAACAATGGTTGTCTGAGGAGGCCTTACAAATAGTTGAGAAAAGTGAGAAGTGAAAGGCAAAGGAAAGAAGGAAAGATATATCCATCTGAATGCAGAGTTCCGAACAATAGCAAGGACAGATAAGAAAGCCTTAAGTGAACAATGCAAAGAAATAGAAGAAACCAATAGAATGGGAAAGACTAGAGATCTCCTCAGGAAAATTAGAGACATCAAGGGAATATTTCATGCAAAGGTAGGCACAATAAAGGACAGAAATGGTATGGACCTAACAGAATTAGAAGATATTAAGAAGAGGTGGCAAGAATACACAGAACTGTACAAAAAAGGTCTTCATGACGCAGATAACCACAATGGTGTGATCACTCACCTAGAGTCAGTATTCCTGGAGTGTGAATTCAAGTGGGCCTTAGGAAGCATTACTACAAACAAAGCTAGTGGAGGTGATGGAATTCCAGTTGAGCTATTTCAAATCCTAAAGGATGATGCTGTTAAAGTGCTACATTCAATATGCTAGCATATCTGGAAAACACAGCAGTGGCCATAGGACTGGAAAAAGTCAGTTTTCATTCCAATCCTAAAGAAGGGCAATGCCAAAGAATGTTCATATGCCCTCACAATTGTGCTTGTTTCACATGCTAGTGAAGAATTCTCAAAATCCTTCAAGCTAGGCTTCAGCAGTACGTGAACCAAGAACTTCCAGATGTTCAAGCTGGATTTAGAAAAAGTAGAAGAATCAGCTACAACATTGCCAACATCCAGGACCAGATGGCTTCACAGGCAAATTCTATCAAATATTTAGAGAAGCGTTAGTACCTATCCTTCTGAAACTATTCCAAAAATTGCAGAGGAAAGAACACTTGCAAACTCATTCTATGAGGCCACCATCACCTTAATACCAAAACCAAAGGTACCACAGAAAAAGGAAATACCAGGTTAATAATATCACTGATGAACACAGACACAAAAATTCTCAACAAATTCTAGCAAATCAAATTTAACAATACACTTAAAGGATCATATACCATGACCAAGTGAAACTTATCCCAATATCTCTGATATTTTTCAATATTGCAAATCAATCAGTGTGATACAGCACAACAAATTGAAGAATAAAAACTATATGATCATCCCCATAGATGCAGAAAAATCTTTTGACAAAATCCAGCACCCGTTTATGACAAAAACTCTCCAGAAAGGTAACACACCTCAACATGAAAGTGAAAGTGAAAATTGCTCAGTCGTGTCCAACTCTTTGTGACCCCATGGACTATACAGTCCATCAAATTCTCCAGGACAAAATACTGGAGTGGGTAGCATTTCCCATCTCCAGGTGATCTTCCCAACCCCAGGGAACAAACCCAGGTCTCCCACATTGCAGGTAGATTCTTTACCAGAGCCATAAGGAAAGCCCAAGAATACTGGAGTGGGTAGCCTATCCTTTTTCCAGCAGATCTTCCTGACCTAGGAATCAAACCAGGGTCTCCTGCTTGTGGGTAGATTCTTTACCAACTGAGCTATCAGGGAAGCCCTTTACCTCAACATAGTAAAACTCATATTAAGACAAAACTACAACTAACACCATACTCAATGGAAAAAAGCTGAAAACATTTCTTTTAAGGGATACAACAAAATGTCCATTCCCTAGTCATAACAATCACAGAAGAAAAAGAAAATAACTCCAAATTGGACAAGAAGAAGTAAAACTGTCACTGTCTGCAGATAACATGATACTTCACATAGAAAATCCTAAAGATGCTATCAGAAAACTACTAGAGTTCATCAATTAATTAGGTAGAGTTGCATAACACAACATTAACACACAGAAATCTCTTGCATTCCTACACACTAACAATGAAAGATCATAAAGAGCAATTAAGGAAACAATCCCATTTATCATCACATCAAAAAGAACAAATTACCTAGGAGTAAACCTACCTAAGGAAGCAAAAGACCTATAGTCAGAAAACTATAACATACTGATAAAAGAAATAAAAAATGACACAAACAAATGGAAAGATATACCATATTCTTGGATTGGAAGAATAAATATTGTTAAAATGACTATACTACTCAAAGAAATCTACAGAATGAATGCAATCCCTATGAAATTACTAAATGCATTTTTCACAGAAGTAGAATTAAAAAATGTTACAATTTGTGTGGAAACACAAGAGACCCTGAAAAGCCAAAGCAATCTTGGGGAAAAAAATTGGAGCTGGAGGAACTGGTCTTCTTGACTTCAGACTATATTACAAAGCTACATTCATCAAGAGAGTATGGTGCTCACACAAAAACAGAATTATGGATCAGTGGAACAAGATAGAAAGTCCAGAGATAAACTCATGCACCTAGGGTCACCTAATGTGTGACAAAGGAGGTAAAAATATACAATGGAGAAAAGACCGTCTCTTCAATAAGTGTTGCTGGGGAACTGGAGAGCTACATGTAAAAAATTAAATTAGAATACTCCTTAACACTATACATGAAACTTAACTCAAAATGGATTGAAGACCTAAATCCAAGGCCAGACACTAAAACTCTTATAGGAAAGCAGAGAATACACTTTGACATAAACTGCAGCAAGATCTTTTTAAATTCAACCCCTGAAGTGATGAAAATACAAACAGAAATAAACAACTAGGCCCTTATCATAGGAGAAAATATTTTCAAATGAAGCAACTGACAAGGGATTAATATAAAAATATACAAACAGCTCATGCAGCCCACTATAGAAAAATATCAAAAAATGAGCAAAAGGTCCAAAGAGATATTTCTCCAAAGATGCCCTACAGGTGGCCAAAAAGTACATGAAAAGATGCTCAACATCATTAATTATCAGAGAAATGCAAATCAAAACAACAAAGTATCTCCTCACATCCATCAGAAAGGCCATCATAAAAAAAATCTACAAATGATAAATGCTGGAGAAGATGTGAAGAAAAGGGAACCCTCCTATACTGCTGGTGGGAAATAAATTGGTAAAGCCACTATGGAGAAGAGTTGGGAGATTCCTTAAAACACTAAATACAGAACTACCATATGATCCAGTAATCCCATGCCTGCACATATATCCAGAGGGAACTATAATTCAAAAAGACACATGCACTCCAATGTTCACTGAAGCACTATTTACATTTAGTCAGGACATGGAAGCAACCTAAATGTCCATCAATAGAAAAATGGAAAAAGAAGGTGTGGTACATGTATACAACAGAATATTACTCAGTCATAAGAGAGAAAGAAATAATGCTATTTGCAGCAACATGAATGAACCTAGAGCTGGTCATACTGAGTGAAATATGTCAGACAGAAAGACAAATATCATATGGTATCACTTAAAAAATGGTAAAAATAGGCTTATCTAAAACAGAAAGAGAGTTATAGATATAGAAAACAAATTTATAATTACCAACAAATAACAGGTAGAAGGGATAAACTGGGAGATTGGAATTGACACATACAGAGTACTATATATAAAATAGATAATTAATAAGGACTTACTGTGTAGAACAGGGAAGTCTACTTAGTACTCTGTAATGACCTATATGGGTAAAGAATCTAAAACAAAAAAGTGGATACATATATAACTGATTCACTTGGCTGTACATCTGAGAGTAATAACATTGTAAAACAACTATACTTCAATCAAAATTTTTAAAAATCAAAATAATATGGGCCAAGAAAAGGTTAAAAAAAATACACTAATAACAGATAGTGCTATTAGTCACTCAGTCATGTATGACTCTTTGTGACCCCATGGATTGTAGCCCACCAGACTCCTCTATACATGGAATTCTCCAGGCAAGAACACTGGAGTGGGTTGCCATTTCCTCCTCCAGGGGATCTTCCTGACTCAGGGATTGAACCCAGGTCTCCAGCATTGCAGGTAGACTCTTTACCTACTAAGTCACCAGGCAGAGAAATTAAACAAACAATCCCATTTACCATCACATCAAGAAGAACAAAATGTGTGTGCCTGCCTGTTGCGGTCAAGGCAGCTGCAGGCTCGAGTGTGGTAAGGCAAGTGGAGGAGCGTGGAGATCTGGCTCAGACCCACATACAACAACTTAGCGAAGCCACTGGCAAAGATAATCACTTTTTAATTCTGGCTTCTGCACATCTAGAAAAATTGAAACTTTTGTGCTAAGAAGACAAAAAATGTTCAAATCCATCAAATCTTCAACAACCTTACAGACAGGCTATTTGGACAGGACATATTTTGTGTAGAACAAGCTAGGAGATGAAGATTTTCTTGAAGCTACTGCACAAAAAGAGTTGATCAATTTTCTTTCAGAGCCAGAAACTTTACTTAAAGAAAATAATGTGCATCTGAAACATTGTGATTTCCTTGGGGATGAACTCCTGGAATGTATCCCTTGGAGACGAGGAGCTCTACTCTACATGTATTGTCATTCTCTGACCAAAAGGAGAGAATGGCTGAGAAGAAAATCCAACTTGCTTAAAAAGTACCTTGTTGGTGGAATCAGTTGTTGAATTTTCAGTGTCCCATCCAGTTAAATAAAGGTGTTTCTTTCCAAGACCTAGACATAGCTAATTAACTGAGTGAAGGAATATTTAGTGACATTCATTTGCTGGCTATGATGTATAGTGGAGAAATGTGTTATTGGGGATTGAAGAATTGTGTGGATCAACAGCCAGAAAATCATGAAATTATTAAATGCCATTACCGTCTTTCACAGGAGGCAGGTCAGGTGGTCAGTCTGGTATTCCCATCTCTTAAGAATTTTCCACAGTTTGTTGTGATCCACACAGTTAAAAGCTTTGGCATAGTCAATAAAGCAGAAATAGATGTTTTTCTGGAACTCTATTGCTTTTTTGATGATCCAGCGGATATTGGCAATTTGATCTCTGGTTCCTCTGCCTTTTCTAAAACCAGCTTGAACATCTGGAAGTTCACGGTTCACATATTGCTGAAGCCTGGCTCGGAGAATTTTGAGCATTACTTTACTAGCGTGTGAAATGAGTGCAATTGTGCAGTAGCTTGAGCATTCTTTGGCATTGCCTTTCTTTGGGATTGGAATGAAAACTGGCTTTTTCCAGTCCTGTGGCTACTGCTGAGTTTTCTAAATGTGATGGCATATTGAGTGCAGCATGTTCACACCCTCAGAAATCTGTATGCAGGTCAGGAAGCAACAGTTAGAACTGGACATGGAACAACAGACTGGTTCCAAATTGGGAAAGGAGTACGTCAAGGCTGTATATTGTCACCTTGCCTATTTAACTTATATGCAGAATACATCATGAGAAACTCTGGGATGGATGAAGCACAAGCTGGAATCAAGATTTCCAGGAGAAATATAAATAACCTCATATATGCAGATGACACTACTCTTATGCAGAAAAAGAACTAAAGATCCTTTTGATGAAAGCAAAAGAGGAGATTGAAAAGTTGGCTTAAAACTCTACATTCAGAAAACTAAGATCATGACATCTGGTCCCATCACTTCATGGCAAATAGATGGAGAAGCAATGGAAACAGTTACAGACTTTATTTCTGAGGGCTCCAAAAACACTGCAGATGGTGACTGCAGCCATGAAATTAAAAGATGCTTACTCCTTGGAAGGAAACTTATGAGCAACCTAGACAGCTTATAAAAAGCAGAGACATGACTTTGCCAAAAAACATACATCTAGTGAAAGCTACAGTTTTTCCAGTGGTCATGTATGAATGTGAGAGTTGGACAATAAAGAAAGCTGAGCACCGAAGAACTGATGCTTTTGAACTGTGCTGTTGGAGAAGACTCTTGAGAGTCCCCTGGACTGCAAGGAGATCCAACCAGTCCATCCTAAGGGTAATCAGTCCTGAATATTCATTGCAAGGACTGATGTTGAAGCTGAAACTCCAATTCTTTGGCCACCTGATGTGAAGAGCTGACTCATTTGAAAAGACCCTGATGCTGGGAAAGATTGAAGGTGGGAGGAGAAGGGGATGACAGAGGATGAGACGGTTGGATGGCATCACTGACTCAATGGACATGAGTTTGAGTAAACTCTGGGAGTTGGTGACCGACAGGGAGGCCTGGACTCCTGAGGTCACAAAGAGTCGGACACAACTGAGTGACTGAACTTAACTGAACTGTTTTTTTATTATATATCCTTAAACTTGTGAAGGAATGCTTCTTTAATTTAAAAAAAATGGCATTTGTGTTATTCTAACTCAGTTTGAACTACTGATACCCTATAACTAATATTAAGGAGGAATCCATTTTATCTCTATAAAGATTTCTTCTCTTACTTTATAGTTTTCTTATTTTGGTACAATATACATAACATAGAATTGAACATTTTAACTGTTTTTAGATCATTCTTTAATTTCCTTATCTTGAAGTTTGCTGTGCTTCAGAGATTAAAATCATGTCACCTTTTTGCTTTGGATATATCCTATGGATATATTTAAAAATTAGTAAATAGAAAAATGGTGACTCAAATCCAGAATAGTATTTCCACAATAAAATAAATAATGAAAGATTTCACAAAATAATTTTCATTTGTTTTACCACATACTACTAATTGCATTTAAAATTTTTAGTCTGTTAGGCATTTTATAAAAATTTTAAAGTGATTTTCATATTTTGTTTAAAGGAATATGCATGGTTTATTAAATGAATAATGAAGATAAAACCAAGTTAGGTTAGTCTGCCATTAGTCATATCTCTATGGCACATCTTTCCATACATTTTGAAATTTTAACATTTTTTGTCTTTAATTGTAGGGGCGAGTCTTAATGTTTAAGAGCCTAACTTGGTATCCTGCTGACAGTCTTTCTATCTCAGTTCCTACTGTTGTCCTGGGATGACCTGTATGATGCCTTGCCAATATCCCTGAGCTGCTTTGATTGGCTTCATCACATTCCAGGAACTTAACTATCATGGCCACACCACAGATATCACCATCCTAAGTTTTTCTTTCTGTAATCTTAAATTTCAATAACTAATGAGATTCTCATCATTCCAGCTTTTCACTTTCTTACTGAAACTAATTTTTCTCTCTTTTCTGTCTCTTTAGCTTCTTGATAGTTTCCCCCTCTTGCTGCCCCCTTTTCTCCTTACTTTCAGCCACTTTCAGATTTTCTTCCTTCTCTGTCCGGCCTTGGCCTTATGGGGCACCATATGAAGTGCTCTCCACAGCCCTTTCAAATTTATCTTCCCCTTGTCCTTCAACCTAACCATTATCATTCCCTCTTCTTTTATGGAATGCTGAGTTCCAGGTGAAGTTCCCATAGCTCCTCAAACTGGAGTCACTCTAAGTATCTCACCTTCAACTTCAGAAGAGCCCTCAGTGTAAATAAAACCTTTCATCTGTTGCTAGCATGGCCCCTGCCCCTTTTCCACTGTGGCTAATCCAGACCTCTGATTTGCCTCACTTTTCTCTGGCCCCTTGTTAGTTTCCCTATCACATGGCCTTAGTCCTGTCTAACAGAAAACAGACTATAGGAGATCACTGTCTGTGTCCCCACTTTGCCCTACTCATTTTCCCACTTTTTAGGGGAAAAGAGGTCTCCTGCTTCTTACGGGAAGACCACTTTTCCTCTATGCTGGTTTTCTCCTTTTTCCTGGAGCTTCTCTTTTTTTCAGCCAATACCCTGCAGGTGTTGCTCTTTTTCATCCTTCTCCCCTTTCCCCTTCTTTGCTTTCTCGTTTTCTTGTTTTTCACTTACTCTAAATACAGTTGACCCTTGAAAAACACAGGCTTGAACTACATGGGTCTACTTAAACATTATTTTTTTTCGATAGTAAATACTACAGCAATACACAATCAGTGGTTGGTTACATCTAAAGAAATCACAGATATGGAGGGCTGCACTCAGATTTCTGACTGCCAGAGGGTTGCACCCTAACCCCCAGGTTGTCAAGGGTCAGCTGTACTTTTATGTGATGTTACTCATAGCCAAGGTTTTTACAACCTGTAATGTTAGGCTGACTCCCAGACTTACATTTTGAATCCCTGCTTTTGCTCTCTTAACCTTCTTTCTAACTGCTTATTATATATCTTCACTTAGACATCCCCTAGTAATTTTAATTTCAATATTTTCAAACTAATCCTCATCTTTCATCTAAAATCTTTACTGGTTCACATTTTCTCTTTTTTCGGTCTTCCACAAAGCAGGGCAACACAGAAGGCTGGAACCTTCTTTCTTCCACTGACCTTGCCAGCCTCATCTCTGCAGATCTCGCTGTGTGATCATATTCTAGTTCAGTGCTCCTTAGGCTCCTTTTTGATAAACATTCTGATAGTCCCTCTTGGGACAAGGAGAATCTCTCCCTATCTCTCCGTGTTCATCCTTACACAGCTAAAAAGATGTTTAGTCTCCTTATCATTACACAGCTAAGAAGATGTTTATTTAACTTAACTTTTAACAGGTTTTGCTATGAAAATACCTCTGTGCTTTCTGAATATTTAAATCACAGATTTTCCACCCTCATCCCACCCTTTCTGGAGCATCATGATCAGTTCCAAGTTTACCAGTCACTTCCCCCAGGGGCTGTGCATTTTTATCCCCTCGATATCCTTGTGGCTTCTGACTGGAATGCTCTGCCCTTCTTTGTGGCCAAGTGAATACCTATTTTACTTTTAGAACTCAGTTCCAGTGATACTGTATTCAGAAGGCTTCTGCCAGCCCTTTTCAGTCAAAGTTACATGTTCCTTTGCTTTTACTCCCTCAATCTCTCACACTGATCACATTGCTTTACAGTCATTTGTCCTATGAGTTGGCAAACTCTATGTTTTAAAAATCTATCCTTCTGCATAGTGCTTATTGAATGGTAGGCCCTTAGTGTTGTTCTTTGAATTAATAAGAGATGTGATTCCTAAGTGCCGAACTTTGCCAGAAAAGGGTTACTGCTCTTGGATTCCAAACTGCCGTGTCTTCTGTACCAGTGGTTGACAAGGCCCAGAGAGAATTATTCCTGAGAGGAGTAAGGTATTATTTAGATTTAGAATCACAGAAAATAAGGGAACTTTGTCTTCAGAAGCTGGGAGCTCCATGCTGTCTTCATGATCATTTTGAAGCACTTCACCTGGGTCTCTCACTGGTCAGTACACTAATGAGGGTGCTGGTGCTTTTAGTACAATATTTTCATCCCCCACATAATTGGAGAATAATTTGTAGATCATAGCAGTTACAATGCTTTCTACTCTGATGTATTACAAAACAATGAACAAAAGCCTGCTAAAGTAAATTCTGTTTCATTTAGAATGGATTAACTTCAAGATACCAAATACTCCACCTAAGGAAAGTACTATAATTCACACATCAACAATTATTATGTATTTACTACATGCTAGGTTCATACTAGGTATTGAGAATACAGATTTGTAAAACACCGGAGTTTGCATTCTAATGAAATTAATGCATTTTTAGAAATAAATGTGTAGTGTGGTGAGTGGTGAGTGCTATGAAGAATAAAGCAGGGCATGGGGCTAGTGTGACTCTCGAGAAGGATGGTGTTTTATTTAAGGTGGTTGGGGAGGCACCTCAAAGCACCTATCTACTTCAGCATTTGTGTTGCTCCTCTGTTAAACATGATCAAATGTTCCAATACACATTCAGTATATTCATAAAATTTGTCTTTCTTATGGAAGTTTTGATGCTGAAATGAATGAATCACTACCTAGGAACTTCTCATTTTGATCTCATTTAAAGGATTTCTCCCCAGTGTGGGGTTTACTAATGGGTAAATGATAACCTAAAAGCCTTGTAGAATTTATTACACTTGGAGTTTCTCTCCATTTTGAGCTCTTTGATGGTTACTAAAATTTAAACTCTTGTTACAGCATTTTTCATAATCTTTAAATTGCATGTTTTTTTTCCAGTACGAATTTTCTTATGTTAACTAGGCTTTGAGACTTAGTTAAGGCTTGACTGCTTTGAGGCATTTATAGTGTTTCTGGCTAAAAGGAATTGTTTGATGCGGATTAAGGTGCACATCATGACTGAACACTTTCCCTTATTTCTTCACTTACAGCACAGTGAGGTGAAAGTTATGGCTAAAACCTCACAATACAATTTCCATTCTTGCCTTTACAATCCCACTGGGAATTCTCTGATGTTCTCTGAAGGGGGAATTATCTCTAAAGGCATTCTCAGATTCATTTTAACACCATTTTTTAAAAAACCCACAGCCGGCTCATACGCGAGTTGTAGACCACATGTAACTTCTCTCTCTTCACTTTCCAGGGCTCCTTTTTTTTGGCTCCCATGAGGATATCCCTTCTGCTACAGAGTACAAGATTATGTAGCTCTCTAGTATCATCTCTTTGTATTATTTTTGAACACAATATGAGCTATCATGTTATGGAAGTATTACATTAATATACATTTAATACATCTATAATTAAAGTATTCATTATGTATTTGTGCTGCTGTTCCTTAATTTTTTTTCTTATTTCTAGTGAAAATTTCCAAGTAGAATGTTTTGGAGCATATAAAATTTTTTAAAAAGTCCCATAAAAAAGAATAAAATACCAAGGAATAAACAATGACATGGTCACTCAACTAGAGCCAGACATCCTGGAATGTGAAATCAAGTGGGCCTTAGGAAGCATCACTATGAAAAAAGCTAGTGGAGGTGATAGAATTCCAGTTGAGCTATTATTTCAAAACCTAAAAGATGATGCTGTTAAAGTAATACACTCAATATGCCAGCAAATTTGGAAAACACAGCAGTGGCCACAGGACTGGAAAAGGTCAGTTTTCATTCCAATCCCAAAGAAGAGCAATGCCAAAGAATGTTCAAACTATTGCACAATTGCACTCATTTCACATGCTAGCAAAGTAATGCTCAAAATTCTCCAAGCCAGGCTTCAACAGTATGTGAATCAAGAATTTCCATATGTTCTACAGATATAAGAGGCAGAGGAACCAGAGATCAAATTGCCAACATCCGTTGGATCACTGAAAAAGCAAGAGAGTTCCAGAAAAACATTATTTCTGCTTTATTGACTACACCAAAGCCTTTGACTGTGTGGATCGCAACAAACTGTGGAAAATTCTCCAAGAGGAGGACATATCAGACCACCTTACCTGCTTCCTAAGAAAACTGTATGCAGGTCAAGAAGCAACATTTAGAACTGAACATGGAACAATGGACTGTTTCCAAATTGTTAATCAAGTATACTCTGCTATTAAATAAAAACTTTAAAAAATAGGATTAAAACCTAAGAGAAAATATCCCCGAAAGAAACAGTATCTTTTAAAGCCCTAGAACCTAAAGGGGAACCAACCATTGCTCACCAAATTCTGAAAACACGAACTCATTAGGCTCTGCCAATTCCCTTGCAACACCCTGATTCTCCTTGTTTCAAAGCCTAGTGGGGATTACTGGTTTGTGCAAGACACAGGAGCTGTAAATGAATCATCCCTATTCACCCAATGGTGTCAAACCCATGCACCCTCTTCACCCAAATGCCAGGGAGTGCTCAGTGTTCTGTGTTGGACTTACAGCATACATTTTTCTGCATCCCCTTGCCTCTGGACTCAATACCTTTTTGCCTTTGAATGGTGGGACCCTGACACCCTGGAAGCTACTTGATACACTTGGACAGTGCTTCCACAGGATTTTCGAGACAGGCCTTTCTTTGAAAATGCTTTAACAGAGTAGTTGAAAGAGAATGGAAGTCAGTTAAAAAATCTTGATGACTTACTGATTAGTTGTGAGACAAAATGAAATTCAGATGAGAATACAGTTAAGGTTTTGTTTTCTGGCAGAAAAGGGATATGAAGTCTCATGTCTCAGATCTCAAGACTCTGATCTCACAGTAGCAGATTCAATATTTAGGATTTGTTTTGACCCCAGGGTGAGAGCCCTGACCATAGATCAGAAGACAGCAATTAGTGCATTACTATCTTCAACCACAAAGAGACAACTCTAAGGCTTTCCTGGGATGGCTGGGTTCTGTTGTACCTGGATTCTGAATTATGGCCTTATAGCCAAAACTCTATATGAAACCTTGATGGGGGAAGAAAGGGAACCACTACAATGGAACAGGGACCACCAGCATGACTTCAAGACTCTAAAGTCTGAATTGAGCAGAAAACCAGCACGGGGGCTTCAAAATTTAGACAAACCTTTTATCCTATATGTTCATGAGAATAGTTCTAGGTGTCCTGACCCAAAAACTGGGGTCAAAGACTAGTAGCTTACTTTTTAAAACAACTGGACTCAGTAGCCCTGGGATAGTCAAGCTGCCTGCAGGTGGAGTAGCCACCGTGTTGGTTAACTAAGGTAACATTTACACGTATTAACACTTCATCAGTTACAATCCATGCTAGAAGAGCACCACTTGTTGCCTGGGAAGGTTGAGAAGATACCAGCCTCTCCTAATGGACACCCTCAACATTACCTTAAAGATGTGTCAAACTTTGAACCCAGTAACTCTGCTTCTAGCTGTTGAGAGACTTATTGCATCAGTGTACAAAAACTATAGAGCAAAATTATTCCAGCAGGTCTGATCTTCTAGATGAACCTCTTTACAGCCCAGCGGTCCAATGGTTTGCTGATGGGAGTTGTTTTATAGAAACTGGAACCTTAAAGGCAGGGTATACGATAGCCCAGAAGTCATAGAAGCTGAGTCTCTGTCACCCCAGACTTTGACCCAGAAGGCTGAAATCAATGTATTAATTAGAGCTCTGCAGTTAGGGAAGGATAAGAAACTAAATATTGATACTGACTCTAAGTATGAGTTCCATGTGCTTCAAGCTCATGCTGTCATTTGGAAAGAAAAAGGATGTTAACTGCTGGAAACTCTCCCATAAAACACAAACATTCAATCCTGGCTCTTTTAGAGGCAGAGCAGCTCCTGACCCAGATGGCAGTAATCTACTATAGAAGGGTGGATCTTCTGTGAACCAAGAGAACAGAAGAGCTGATCCAGCTACAAAATAGGCAGCTTGAGTGCAAGAGGTTGAGCAGGTTGTGATCTTAGTGATCGACCCCCTCCCCCTTGGGGCTCCCTGGCTTTCTCCAGTATTTCCAACAGGAATAAGAAAAACTGAAAAAACAGCGTTATGAGAAAAGAAGCACTGGTTGGTATATGAAGGATGACAAGGTGCTTATTTATCTGAGACTTAAACAGTGGAAATACAAGTTTACCTTGCCACCAACTAGGGATACATGATGGAATTTAATGCAAAAGACCTTTTTAGGGAAGGTGCTTAAAAGAACAGCAAAATAAGTGACACTGACCTGTCATCTGTGTGTTCATAATAACCCACAGACCCATATGATCCCCCCCTCACTTCTCAAGCTAGTTCATCACCAAGAGAAACACCCAGAGGAAAAGAGACCAGTTTATTTCACCCAAATGACCCTACAGTTAAGATATAAATATCTTCTTGAATTTGCTGACACCTTCACGTGATGGGCTGGAGCCTTCCCTACTCCAACTAAAAAGGCTACTAAAGTCTGTAAGTCCCTCTTAAAGGAAATAAGTTCAAAATCGCTCCAGAGCGATAACAAGTTTTCTCTTATAGCCAAAATCACACAGGGGCTCTCAAGGGCTCTAGAAACAGGTTATAACCTACACACCTCCTGGTAGCCCCAACCTTCAGGAAAGGTAGAGAAAATGAACCACAGTTTAAAGAAAACTTTAGCAAGACAGATTCTTGAACCTTAGACCAACCGGTTTCCTATTGTACTCCTCAGGGTCTGTACAGCCCCCAGGAGTAATCAGCAATTCAGCCCATTTGAAATGACCTATGATCTTTTCTTACTATTGACATTCTCTCTGAAGAAGAAATGAGCCAAACTGAGCAGTTTATTATTAATCTCAGACAAATTCACACAGCAATCCTGGACTATGCCAACAAACCACTGTAAGATCCTGCTTAAAACAAAACAAAACAAAAACAGAAGGGGCAGTCCCTTCACAAATTAACCCTGGAGACCAGGTTCTTCTTAAAACTTGGAAGGAAGGATCCCCCTAATATCGACAATTGCCAAAATGAAAGGGTAATCTGAGCCCCCCCACAGCCCCACAGTCAAAATGCAAGTGATACCTAGTTGGGTAACATTTGTCCACAATAAAGCTCTTACCTCCCAAAACTCTGCAGGCCACGACAGAGGAATACACCTGTGAGCCGGCGGAAGATCTGAGATACCTATGCAAAAGACAAGACAATCAACAGATAAGTAACAACTGATGTGGTGGGTTGTATTCCTATTTGCCACTCTTATTGGCATATTTCTGATTGCATTTTGCTGGTCTGCTCAGCGACTCCCACCAGGAATGCAGCTCCTTTGTCCTCACTGGGTCTAAAGGAAATACTCCACAAGCATGCCCCACCCATTGATTCTGATCACTTCACTGGTCCCTGTAACCAGAGGACAATGGTGCAAAACTCACTCATCAACATTTCCAGAATCACATCTGAAGGAGGACATTTAAGAGAATGCTGGATAAGCCATCAGCAATCTCAATTAGGTACTGTCCCTGCTTGCAGTCCCTCTGAATCTGTTAACTCCAGTGGTGATTAATGATCTAAATGGAGGATGGTTGCCACCCTCTTGATCTGTTAGTCTTAGCTGTGCCTTTCTCAGATGCCAGTAGCAAAGGTAGGCTACTGAGCATAATCCCTGCACACAGTACCAGCAAAGGAGTGGGCAGACCATGGAAGCTATGCCTCCTGGCCAACCTGGTGATCTGCCCCAGCTGTTACTCCATTTAAGAAACTAGCTCACTCTCCCACTCAGGGAATAAGCAAGGGCACCTGTTTCTTGTTTTTGCTCCCTCACACTGCAGCATAGCCATCAATAAAGTCTTGCTGAAATCCTCAGACCTGTAATAAGTTTCTATTGATTACAGAGTCCAAGGACCCAGGTTGGTAATAGTTGTGTCAAAAGAACTCAAGAGCCAACATGAAGGGGATTCTGTTGTCCAAATATAAAACAATTTGACCAATAACAATAACTACCCTTGTTGAAAATAACAGATACTTAAAATCCTAATATGTATCACATATACTGAAATGAGATAACATTTAATGAAAATACTAATACATAAAAATACTAATTTTCAATGTTGTAGGATACAAGTAAATCCTTTCCTTATTTTGAAAATAAGGAAAATATTTGGAAAATAATGTGAAAGAATTAAGCAAGCAAAATAGAGGAGAGGGAGACTAACTTTATGGGAAGTTTCCAGATAATAATATAAGAATGACCAGAATAACATTTTGTAATGCCCAATCAATCTACTGAATCTAAGTACTTGATCATCAGTTAACACGTAGGAAGCAGTCCATTTCTCTAAATCATACTGGAGTTTGATCTAAGTTGAATATACATTTTATGGGAAATCTAGAAGATAGAGGAAGATGTTTATACTTTGAGGATGCAATCAGCAAAATTCAGATGGAGAATGATTCTATAATAGTTGGTTTTTCTCAAAAGAAAGTGGCAAGGAAAAAATAAAGAAATATGAGGCATGTTAACCAACCACAAAGTGTGGGCTTCATTTGGATTCTGATTAAATAAACTGTCAAGAAGAAATGACACTTATGAAGATATTAGAAATTTTACTCACTTATTTAAAGATAATAATCAACATTTTCTTATTATAATAGTATGGTTATGGCTTTTAAAACTATCATTGAGTGATAGTGAAATATGTATGGATGACATGACAGGATGACAGATTTGCTTCATAATGATATGGAGTTGGGAAATGGATGAATTCATGAGTCTCATGAATTGACAATTATTGAAACTAGGATGGGTACACGGGGGTTGATCTCATCAAGGTGTCTATTTTAGTATGTTAAATTTATCCTGACTAAAAGTTTTAAGTACAGATTTTGCTGCACTATGAAGGTCAAAGTGCAGCTCCTGACCTAAAGGTATATTTAATTCCATCAGCTTTTTAATTACACTTGGATCTTGGCAGATAGCTTGACTTTCTCCAGGTTCATTTTATAAAAAAAGAGGGGATCTCTTTTAAATGTTTATGGACAAATGGGTAAGCCCCTCACCTGGGATTATTTTGAATTGTTAATTTTTATTAGTAGAAAAAGGCTGAAAAAAAAAAAAAGGCTGTATTCCCCAAGACCTCTAAAATCAACAAGATATATTTCCACATTTAACAAATTTAATTCTATACTAAAACAAACTTGTTTTCTCAGTTCCAAATTTCTTCTTTTTATTAGAGAAATTTAAGTTTTTAATTAAATCAATGTTTGCTTGCATCATCCTGCTTTTTACTCTTCCATCTTAAAGTCAGTACAGGGAAAATTGTGAAAATAGTAGGATCTTGATCTATCACTTGTTAAGTGGCAAGCTTGTGTATTATTTTATGTTTTTATCCTTACTAAAATTCTGCCTCACACGCTTTCATAGGAATCTGAAACAAAGCCCATGGGATCTAGATCTGAGAGCATGTATCTGATATTAAATGTAATCCCAAATAGGTCATAAACTGTCAAGAACCAACAAATATGAACACAGTCATACATTTTACCTTTCTAAACGCAGAGATAATAGTAAGGGATTGATTTCAGCTTGGCTTTCCCAGTTTCCGGACATCCATGTCAGATCTCCATCTTGGAGAATGAGGTCGTCACGATTCTGGTCATTGCTGTCTTCCGTCGTCAGTTCATGTCTTCTCCAGGGAGTGCCTGCACCATCTCCTCCTTCCTCACACTTATCTGAAGGCCCTCTGCTTGGGCCTGATTTGGGACCTGGGCGAGCTCCTCTTTTGCCAGCTTTAGTTTCTCTCCTGCCTGGCCTTCCTTTCTTACTCTGCAATTCTCAACACGCATCCTTGTTGTGCGGTGACAGCATGTCCCTGATGCGCCCCACGGGCAGCAGCGGAGCCCCACGCCAAGCAGGACACAGGGGAGCCAGCCAGGCCGGAGAACATCCGGGACTCGCAGAAAACCAGGTTCTGCGAGCTTGGCCTCGGGCGCGCGTGCAGGCTGGTCTCACGGCCCGGGTCTCAGCAGACCTTCCTTAAAGGAGCCGATGGAACTTGAGGTATAAGGACTGTTTCCACCAGGCTGAGTCCTTAACCAGGGACGCCCCAAACTGCTCCAGAGTCCATCCACCCCGCCTGGTACCTGGAAGCTCAGTTGGTTCGGAGGTGCTCCTCATTCACATCCAAGGCCGCTCTGGCCACACGGAGGAGGGGATGAGCCCCGGGCTCACCGACCGCACTGCTGACGGGAGCCCGCACACCCAGAGAATCCCGGGCTTGCCTGCCGCTCCTGGAGGTCCCTGCCCTGGCCTACAGTGGAGGGGTGTCATCCAACGGAGGTGGACGGCACCTTGCTCCACCGAGGTGAGTGGTCGTCAAAGGCCCTGCTCTGAGCCGTCCAGCCTCAGGCTCCGCCAGCCTGTTTGAGGGTCCTCGTGGGGAGCCGGGTCTCTCTGCATCCTCCGAACAGGTTAAAGTTTGGGTCACACAGCTCGTCCCAATCCACGCTGTAAGCAGAGGAGGGGGAAAGGGGCCCTCCTCTGCCTGCTCCGGGGCCTTTTCCTGCCTCGGTCTCCTGGAGGGACGTTTGAGGCTGGGCCCCTTTCCCAGTTTCCTCGGTGAGGGGGTTGTGTAGGGGTGGTGGTGGGGGGCTTTGTTGGCAGCGTCCTCAGAGACGTCAAATTCTAGCTTTAGGAGCCCACTCCTGGAAGAGTCAGCCACTTGGGCATTAGCTCTTCCTTCTGAGGACGTGGGGACGTGGCCACTCCGGCCTTCGGAGGGCAGGCGGGTCAGTGTTCCCCGGACTCGGCGTATACTCCGCAGTGGCTGCGGCGGGCCAGGGGCCCGAGCTCCGTGGGCTCCTTCTAGGGGCCAAGCGGTGCAGGCGCAGACGCCACGCCAGCTTTCTCCTTCCGCGCTGCGTGGGCCTCTCTTCTGTCTTGGGAAGACATCCCCAGGGAGCCGTCCAGGATTGGGGAGTTCTTATTTACGGGAGAACTAACGTTTTTGTTGACGGCTTGCTCGCGGCTGCCAGATACTCCTGCCGGAGACGCCGCTTTTGTTTTTAAGACTTCTGGGGTCCGGCAAGAGTTCGAAAGATCTAGGAATTTTCAAAATTCCTAAACTTTTCTAAGCCACACTTTAGTTGCATTTTGTAAATTTTAGTAAGTTGTTTTTTGAGTTTTATTCAGTTAAAATATTTTTCGGTTTCTCTTTTGATACTATTTAATCAGTAGAAATTGGTTAGCAGGCGCCAGGAAAATTTCCGACAAAGCTTTACTAGGTTTTGCGGTGCAGCTGGAGGGAGCAAAAACAAGAAACAGGTGTCCTTGGCCAGCTGGTTCCTTAAATGAGATAACAAGGTGGAGGTGGGTGGCTTGGGCAGGAGGTATAGTTCGAGTGGTCTGTCCATCGCCTTGGTGGGCCCGGGGGCAGGCATCACCAGCAGTAGCCTGCTTTTTCTTGTGGCATCTAAGAAAGACAGAATTGTTTTGTGGCATTTTTGCGTCGTTTTGTTCATAATTGCCTAAGTGTGAAGTTAATTTCAGTCCCTGATAGTTTCTTTGTAGTCTGTTGGGCAAGGAGACATTTGTCCCGGCCCAAGCACTCTGGTAGAAGGTCTCAGGCCCTAGCCTATCTCACACTGACCCATACCTTATTTAGAAATGGTGCTGCTTGATTTCTAAATCATTAGGAATTTTCATCTGTCTTTCTGATAACTGTTTTCTAAATCAATTCCATTGCTGATTGAGAATATACTTTGTATAATTCCTGTTCTTTTAAAATTAAGGTCTGTTTTATGGCTTAGAACGTGGTCCATCTTGGTGAAATCAACATTAGCTTGAGAAATATATGGATTCTGCTGCTGTTGAATATTCTATAGATGTCAGTTAGATCAGGTGTACTGTAGTGCAGGTTATGGAAAGCTGTGCTGAATTGATCCATCAACTGATGGAGGATACTGATGTCTCTGACTGTAATGGTGAATATTTCTGTTTCTCTTTTCAGTTTTATCATTTTTTTTTCCCACCTGTATTTTGATGTTCTGTTAGGTACATCTGCATTTAGGAGTTTAATGTCTTTTGAAGATTGACCCTTTTTATCATTATGCAATGCCCTTCTTAATCCCAGATAATCTCTTCTTCTGAATAAGCTTTATGTGAAGTTAATGTAGTTATTCCAGGTTTCTTTGGATGTTTGTTAGTATATCTTTCGCCTTTCCTTTACTTTATACCTAGATGTAGTTTTTGTATGTAGAGTGTGTTTCTTGTAGTCAACATATTTCAGCATCTCGTTTTCTTTTTTCTGTTTAAACCACTCTGATAATTTCAGTTTTTTCAGTTGATGTTTTTCAGACCACTTGAAAAGTGATCATTATTATAGTTGGATTATTATCTAGTGTTTTAATTGAGCTGTTATGTGATTTCATTTTATTTCCTCACTTAGAATATCAATTGTATTTTTTAAACTATTATTTAGTGGTGTTCCTGGATTTTATAAGATACATATTTTTAACTAATCTAAGTCCACCTTCAAAAAACACTGTACCACTTTCAATGTAGTGTAGGTACTCAGAACATTTCCAGTTTCTCTTGTTGCTTCTTATATTACTGTATTTGTCTGCTTGGGCCACTATAACAAAATACCACAGACTGTGTGCCTTAAGGGCTTACTGGTGGCTTAGATGGTAGAGTCTGCCTGCAGTGCAGAAGACCTGCATTTGATCTCTGGGTGGGGAAGATCCCTGGAAAAGGAAATGGCAACCCATTCCAGTATTTTTGCCTGTAAAATCCCATGGACAGAGGATCGTGGCAGGCTATAGTCCATGGGGTTGCAAAGAGTCAGACACGACTGAGCAACTTCACTGCTACCTGCTGTATGCCTTAAAGAAAAGAAATTTATTTTTCAACAGATCTGAAGTTTGGGATGTCCAAGAACAAGGTGATAACCAGTTCAGTGGCTGATGGGAGCTCTCTTTCTGGCATGTATTTATATGGTTATCTTCTTGTTACATCTTCACATGGCAAAAAGAGAGTCCAAGCTCTTTGATGTCTCTCCTTTAAGGATACTGATCCTGTTGGTTTGGGGCCCCACTCTGATGATCTCAATCTTAATTAGCTTCTTATAGACTTTATTTTTTGGGGCTCCAAAATCACTGCAGATGGTGATTGCAGCCATGAAATTAAAAGATGGTTACTCCTTGGAAGGAAAGTTATGACCAACCTAGATAGGATATTAAAAAGCAGAGACATTACATTGCCAATAAAGGTCTATTTAGTCAAGGCTATGGTTTTTCCAGTGGTCATGTATGGATGTGAGATTTGGACTGTGAAGAAAGCTGAGCACCGAAAAATTGATGCTTTTGAACTGTGGTGTTGGAGAAGACTCTTGAGAGTCCCTTGGACTGCAAGGAGATCCAACCAGTCCATCCTGAAGGAGATCAGTCCTGGGTGTTCATTGGAAGGACTGATGCTGAAGCTGAAACTCCAGTACTTTGGCCACCTCATGTGAAGCGTTGACTCATTGGAAAAGACCCTGATACTGGGAGGGATTGGGGGCAGGAAGAGAAGGGGACGACAGAGAATGAGATGGCTGGATAGCATCACCGACTTGATGGACATGAATTTGAGTGAACTCCAGGAGTTGGTGTTGGACAGGGAGGCCTGGCGTGCTGTATTCATGGGGTCGCAAAGAATCGGACACGACTGAGCAACTGAACTGAACTGATGCTCTATCTTCAAATACAGTCACATTGGGGTTAACATGTAGGTTTTAGGGGGCACAGTTCAGTCTGTGGTAATTAACATCATTCATTTCACTTACTGATGTACTGTAATCATCCAATGCATTTTCACTAGTTTTACTGTAAGCAAAGACTATCTTTTAGATCAATTAAGAAGAGAACATTATTTTACCTTTATTCCTTCTCTGATAGTCTTATTTATGCAGATTGAAGTTCTGATTTATATCATTTTTCTTTTGCCTGAAGATCTTAACTTTTCATGAAAGGCAAGTCAGCTGGCAATTTCCTGTTTCTTGTTAGTTTGAGAGTCTTCATTTTTTCTTCACTTTTGATGAGTGATTTACTGGATATAGAATTCCAGGTTGGCATATTTTTTTCTTTCACCTGTTTATTTTTCTTAACTCTCTTGTATAATTTCTAATGAGAAATTTACTATAATCCATTTTCCTTGTATATTCTTTCACAATTTTCTTCTGTTTGGTGTTCTACAGTTTAAATATAATATGCTTGGGTGGTTTTCTGTTTGTTTATATTCATCTTGCTTATTCATTGAGTTTCTGTAAAATGTGTTTTGGTGACTGCCATTAATTTTAATAGATGCTCAGCCATATCTATAAACCAAAATTTTTGAAACAAAGACTGATTGAAATAAAGAGGAATATTTATTTGTGGTTTGCTAGTACTGCAGCCTGGGAGTCACAGATTCAACAAGCACTCGAATTGTGTTCTGCTAGCCTGTAAACTCGGAGAAGGCGATGGTACCCCACTCTAGTACTCTTGCCTGGAGAATCCCGTGGATGGAGGAGCCTGGTGGGCTGCGGTCCATGGGGCTGCTGAGAGTCAGACACGACTGAGCGACTTCACTTTCACTTTTCACTTTCATGCATTGGAGAAGGAAATGGCAACTCACTCCAGTGTTCCTGCCTGGAGAATCCTAGGGATAGCGGAGCCTGGTGGGCTGCCGTCTCTGGGGTCGCACAGAGTCGGACACGACTGACGTGACTTAGCAGCAGCAGCAGCAGCCTGCAAAATAGAGGAAGCTTATAAAGGCAAAAGCTGTAAGGCCACAGTTAGTCACATAAGTTTTTTGTCAAGAATTGTAATTGAATCTGTCAAGAACAGTGCTTGTTAAGCAAGGATTTGTTGGGATCTGACATGGTTGCCTAGTTACAAGCAGTGAGAGGGACTTGAGACCATAAAGTTGCAGTTGGTGGAGATTGTTCCTAATATACCTGGTGATATCATTGGGTTTGATATAATTAGGAGGAAATTCAAGTTCTCAGTGGTCTAGAGATACATCTTGGACCAGATCCTAAACGGTTTCCTGTCCCCATTTTTGTGTGTCTGAACTATGAATACTCCCTTACAATTTCAATTTGTCATCAGTCATTATTAAAATTTTTTCTGCTCCATTATTTTTGTTTCTTTTTCTCTTGCTCCAATTAAAGGTATGCTATAGTTGTTTTTATTTTTCTCTTAATACTTCAGTTTGAAATATCTTTGTTTGTTTAAAGAGACTTTGTTTTTTTAGAGGAGTTTTAAGTTCACAGCAAAATTAAGTGGAAGATAACATATAGTTCCCACACACCCCCTACCTCCATCGACATGCAACCTCTTCTGCAGTCAACATCCAATAACATAATATAAAAATGTCAACAATCGGTGCAACTTCACTGTCACATCATCTCCCAAAGTCTGCAGTTTACACCATAGTTCATTACTGGGTCATTATCAAATTACATAGTTCATTATCAAATTTTATTGACAGTCCTTTAATTCACTGATTCCTCAGTTGTGTTGTCTACTGATGAGCCCATGGGGGACATTCTTTGTTTCTGCTACTGTGTTTTGATTTTTAGTATTTGCTTTTGTCTCTTCTTGTAGTATCTATCTCTTTGCTGATATTACCCATGTCATTGCATATGTCTCCTTTTTCTCCATTAGAGCCTTTAACATGTTAATGATTGATATTTTAAATCCACTAGGTCCAGCATCCATGTCCTATCAGATCGTGGTTCTGATACTGCTGTGTATCTTTAGACAGTGTTTATTTTTTCTTGCTTTTTGGCAGAACTTTTACTTTTTTTTATTATAGAGCAGACAGATTATACTGGGTAATAAGGCATCAGAGATGTAGGTATGATTCCTGCGTTGGGACGATCCCATGGAGGAAGAAATGGCAACCCACTCCAGTATTCTTTCCTGAAAAATCCCATGGAAAGAGGAACCTGGCAGGCTATAATACAAAGAAGAATGCGCACACATGCACGCACACACACACACATACACACACATGCATGCACGCACACATGCACACACAATAAGAAATCAAGTAAATAGGCTTTTAGTGAGAATTTATATTAATTTGGCTTGGAGCTGCATTCAATGTTTGTTCAACTGTAGTTGCAAGATGCTTTGAATTCCTCTGCCATTATTTTAATCTCTCCTCTTGACTTGGGGGCTTCTCTGTACTGCTACTCAGAAAGAGTAAGCATCTTTTAGCTCTTTTAGCTATTATCTCCTGGAGCAGCCTCATTGTGGTGCTAAAATGTGGGGGAGAGGGAGCACTCTACAATCTACATCTACGGATGACTTGGCTGCAGCCATGAAATTAAAAGATGTTTGCTCCTTGGAAGAAAAGCTATGACCATCCTAGACAGCATGCTAAAAAGCAGAGACATTGCTTTACCAACAAAGGTCCATCTAGTCAAAGCTATGGTTTTTCCAATAGTCATGTATGGATATGAGAGTTGGACTATAAAGAAAGCTGAGCACCAAATAATTGATGCTTTTGAACTGTGGTGCTGAGAGAAGACTCTTGAGAATCCCTTGGACTGCAAGGAGATCCAACCTGTCCATCCTAAAGGAAATCAGTCCTGAATATTCATTGGAAGAACTGATGCTGAAGCTGAAGCTCCAATACGTTGGCCACCTGATGTGAAGAGCTGACTCATTTGAAAAGACCCTGATGCTGGGGAAGATTGAGGGCAGGACGAGAAGGAGATGACAGAGGATGAGATGGTTGGATGGCATCACTGACGCAGTGGAGATGAGTTTGAGTAGGCTCCAGGAGTTGGTGATGGACAGGGAAGCGTAGGGTGCTGCAGTCCATGGGTCACAAAGAGTCAGACACAACTGAGTGACTGAACTGAACTAGTTTATGGCTCTGAATCTCCCTGGTGGCTCAGATAGTTAAGAATCTGCCTGCAGTGCAGGAGACCTGGCTTTGATCCATGTTTGGGAAGATCCCCTGGGTAATGGAATGACAACCCACTCCAGTATTCATTCCTGGAGAATTCCACGGACAGAGGAGCCTGGTAGGCTATAGTCCATGGGGTTGCAAAAAAGTCAGACACAACTCAACTATTAACATTGTAATTTTTATGAATCTAGCAGCTTCTGCTCCCACTAAGCAGACCTTGGCTCTGATTCTCGAGATTCACCTTTCTCTCCAAATTTAATAGTGGCAATTTGCGCTGAGATCTCAGATTGCTAATGGATCCAAGAAATATCACCAATTTTTGGATTGTCCAGGTTTTTTCTTTTTCTAAGAATCAGAGTGACTGCTTCCAAAACCTTTATATTTTTAAGCTGAAAGTAGAAATGCCTGTTTTTCTAATTTTTGAAAATTGATTTTGTGTAAATTTAAATGACTAAGCATTGCCATTTCAACTGCCTTTAGTTCAGAATATTTGAGCAGTATCATGTATGCTGTAGCAATCTAATTTTTGCATTAAATATTTTGAGGCATCCTTATTTTAATATTTGAATGAAATCTTAAATAGAAATTCATCTGAATTGGTCAGGCATTTCTATTAAATATTTTAAAATCTTACACAAATATAATAGGTATATATGCAAAAATATTCTTGGTTGGAGTGCAAGAAACACTTTTTTATGTGCTATAGCAATTAGCTGTGATTTACTTGAATGGAGATTTATTAAATACGTGAGGAATTCTCTGTCCATGACTATACAAAAGTGTTATTATCCCTTTCCCAAATAAGAGCTAAGTAAATTTGGTTTAAAATGCTAGTAGTCTAAGGCAGCAGAGGTGTTGGAAGTTTGCTTTCTCTGCAACTTCGAGGAGACCATCTTGATGTCCCATTAAGGCTGTAAGCACTGACAGGAAAAGACAGCTTTTTTTTTTTTCCCTCATTTTAAAGGTTTTGTTTACATTAAAAATACAATCTCATGTTAAAGGGGGAAAGAAATCATTGTGACGCTATAAATCTGCAGCAAATTTTGTACATCCTGCAACTGTACAAATTGGGGACCTACTAAGGTGAATTAGAGATGCCGATTCTACAGTTTTCACAAGTAAATAGGAGACAAAAATAGAATCAGTCACAAGCCACTAGAGAATTATAGCAGCATGTCATGATGTTGATTTTTTATTTTAGCAAGTAGACTTTAATGCATGTTAATGATTTGAGCAATTATCCATATAGGTACTATAAATAATCTGATGCACATATATGCATACTCTAAAAAAATATGTGAAATAATTGCATTATCAGGTGATATTTTTCCTGCTCTTGTATGTTAACTTGTCTGTATTTCAGTTTCATTTTCTTATGAATTTAGTTTAGAGATATGGTAATTCAAACATATTTTCAAAATTACTCTAATTAAAAACCAATTTTCTTTTGACAATGTATTATACTTTATATCTGACATGTTTCTAGTACAATTCAGAACCAAATGCCTGGGTTTCTTCAGCCTAAATTGCTAATTTGTTCATAAAGTTAAATCACATTCAAGTACCTTAAGAAAAAATTCTAGCAGAAATCTAATTACTAATATTATTATTATTAAAGTAACATTAAACCAACCAAAAGTAAAATCACTAGCTGTTTATTACTTTGACAAAAATTTTACATTTTCTTGTAAATATTATCTCAGCTTTAGTAATGCCACTGAATTTTTATAGCATAGTACATGTGCTTTGATTTATGACTTAGATTGTAGTTATAGTTAAGAAAATATTATTCTCTCAGATTAAAAAAATATCAAAGGGAAAAGGCACAGTAAATTTTATGTGCTGTAGTAACTAGAAAATTATGACAAAGTTGATGCATACATATGGCCAGTTTTCACCTAAGCACTCAAGATGCATGAGCCTCTTTTCACAGAAATCAGCACTTCATCATTTTCAGCCTTGGCAATGAGAGTCTCCCCAAAGAAACAAGAAGTGTCTTGTTTGCCCAGTTCTAGAATTATGTTTGACTGGTGCTATTTCTCAAAGTCACATCTTAATTTGTTTTCTGGGCTTCATTGGAAAGTGTTTGATGCATCCTCACATTCATGTTTGCAGTCCTGAAAATGAGTCTTTCTGGAATAAGAAGACTGGAGAGGACTTTTTTAAAGGGCTTAAAATGAAAGTATATGACAAAGATAGAAATATTATGAAAGAAAATAATCTTCAACAAATATAAACTCACTTGATGATAAGGACTTTGGGGAATAGTAATGCAGTGTTATGTTCTATACTCCGTTGAAGCTTATGGGCAAATCATTTTAGTTCAAGACAGAGTTTAGTCATGCTTTAATACATTTAGTAAAAATAAATTTTATAATGAAATAGATTCACAGTAGCAGTTATCCCTCTTTGAACTTATCATTGATAGTTTATATGAAGAAGTGACAGCTGAGCCCTGACTTCAAAGATTCACATCACTGGGGGTAAAGGAAAGAGTCCAAGCTGAGAGGTCAGTGTGAACATTCGCACATAGTGTTGGAATGTGGAAGATATTCTCTGTAGGAGAAAATATTTTTGTTTCAGCCAGTGGAAGATACGTGGTTGTTAGAATTTAGAACTGATACTTGGGTATGGCCAGTTTGTTGAAGGCATGGCTTCAGAATTTAGAGACATTATTTTGGAAACATTTATGGTCTGGGGGCAATAAGGAGGTAATTACAACTCTCAATTGTAATTGTCAATTGTAATTTCCCAGTTACAAGGAAATAGGAAAATACTTTTTGGAAATATAAATTAAAAGGCTAGAAGATTGTGATAGGTTTTAGGGATAGAAATAATATATCTGGTAACGGATTAAAAATGAAGGTGAGAAAAGAGTCAAAGATAACTGATGTCAAACTTAAAGTCTTTGGGACTGTTATGCTCTAATAAAATGCGAGGAAAAGCAAACAGCAGATTTTAAAGAAGAAATTACTGTTTGTTTTGGATATCGTGATTTTCAAGTAGTGGTATGTTATTAGAGGGGCTTCCCCAATGGCTCAGTGGGTAAAGAATCCATCTGTAATACAGGAGACATGGGAGATGTGGGTTCGACCCCTGGGTTGGGAAGATCTGCTCAAGGAGGTAATGGCACCCCACTCGAGTATTCTCGCCAGGAAAATCCCATGGACAGGAGTCTGGCAGGCTACAGTCCAGAGGGTCACAAAGAGTTGGACATAACTGAGCAACTAAGCATGCATGCATCTTATTAGAGAGCCATTGTATTCATCATGATAATTTGCCTATATTATAGATGATAAATTAAGTCTAAAAGAGGCTAAGGTCACATGATCTTGAGCTATGTAGCAGACATTTGAAGTCAGTTTTGTCTAAAACAGCAGCTCTTTTCTATAAAGCATATGTTTCTTTTTGTCAGTGTAAGTATGACTGGTTGTATTTAGTAAAGGACTCGAGAATGTGCAAGAAAGCCCAGATAGGCCAGGCTGCTCGCTTTCTCCTACAATTTCTACTACTTGGAACATATCATTCAACCACAGTGAGTTTCAATGTAGTTTTAAAATGTGGATAATAGCACCCACCCTAGGCTTCTTGAAAGGATTAATGTAATACTGTTTTAATAAATTGAAGTAACATCAAAATTCTCCAAGCCAGGCTTCAACAGTATGTGAACCATGAATTTCCAGATGCTCAAGCTGGATTTAGAAAAGGCAGAGGAACCAGAGATCAAATTGCCAACATCCACTGGATCATCAAAAAAGCAATAGAGTTCAAGAAAAACATCTACTTCTGCTTTATTGGCTATACCAAAGCCTTTGACTGTGTGGATCACAGCGAACTATGGAAAATTCTGAAAGAGATGGGAATAGCAGGCCATCTGACCTGCCTCTTGAGAAACCTGTAGGCAGGTCAGGAAGCAACAGTTAGAGCTGGACATGGAACAACAGACTGGTTCCAAATCAGGAAAGGAGTATGTCAAGGCTGTATATCATCACCATGCTTATTTAACTTATGTGCAGAATACATCATGAGAAACGCTGGGCTGGAGGAAGCACAAGCTGGAATCAAGATTGCCAGGAGAAATAACAATAACCTCACATATGCAGATGACACCACCCTTATGGCAGAGAGTGAAGAAGAACTAAAGAGCTTCTTGATAAAAGTGAAAGAGGAGTGTGAAAAAGTTGGCTTAAAGCTCAATATTCAGAAAACTAAGATCATGGCATCCAGTCCCATCACTTCATGGCAAATAGATGGGGAAACAATGGAAACAATAGCAGACTTTATTTTTGGGGGTTCCAAAATCACTGCAGATGGTAACTGCACCCATGAAATTAAAAGACATTTGCTCCTTGGAAGAAAAGCTATGACCAACCTAGACAGCATATTAAAAAGCAGAGACATTACTTTGTCAACAAAGGTCCATTTAGTCAAAGCTATCGTTTTTTTCAGTAGTCGTGTATGGATGTGAGAGTTGGACTATAAAGAAAGCTGAGCACCGAAGAATTGATGCTTTTGAACTGTGGTATTGGAGAAGACTCTTGCGAGTCCCTTGGACTGCAAGGAGATCCAACCAGTCCATCCTAAAGGAAATCAGTCCTGAGTATTCATTGAGAAGACTGATGCTGAAGCTGAAGTTCCAATACTTTGGCCACCTGATGCGAAGAACTGACTCATTTGAAAAGACCCTGATGCTGGGAAAGATTGAAGGCAGGAAGAGAAGGGGACAACAGAGGATAAGATGTTTGGGTGGCATCACCGACTCGATGGACATGAGTTTGAGTAAACTCTGGGAGTTGGTGATGGACAGGGAGGCCTCGTGTGCTACAGTCCATGGGTTTGCAAAGAGTTGGACATGACTGAGCGACTGAACTGAAATAAAAAAAATATAGAATTTTATATAAGACTGGAAAAAAGTGGGTCCTATCCACAGACCATAAATATCAATGGTTTTTTGCTAGGCCAATATATATGACATGACATTGAAGGGTGACATCAACTTTTGACTCATATTTCTTAAGAAGGTGAGTTATGAAAACAAAGATCCTGTTACATCTTTGGAGGCCACAGAGATCAAGACAGTGTGATATTATAGAACAGACTGAGAATTCTAGCTTTGGCCTTTTTGCACTCCACTGTATCAGTGGTTTCAAAAGTGAACTACCCTTTACTTGTGGGGCAGTCAGATACCTGAGAAGCGACAGTTAATCACAGTATATAGTTAGAGTATGTGGGCATGTGACAATAAAGGTAAAATTGTGACCTCCCCCTATTATGACTCTTGATACAATAGGGATAACAACTATTACAGCAACTTCAAGAAACAGTTTGAACAAGATCTCATATTTGTGTCAGGGAAGCTGGTGCTGGTGCATAGGACTCTCAAGAAACAAGAGAGTCTACACATAGAAAACCTTTATGTGCTGGACAGTCAGTGGTTCAGCTACCTTCCTCTCCTTTGAAGAGGCTGGGTTACTGAGCTGGTAGCATAAATTGGCATCATCTCCCATCATGGCAAACACAGACCTCCCATTTTAGGGGTAAAGGAGTAGGAGAACTTACTTGATTTATTGTTTGTTTCTAGGAGTTATTCCAGAATCTTCCTGTCTTTCTTCTGTGAAGGATGACAGATACCTCTGCGTATATTAGAATAGTGATGAACTCTGTTTCTTGCTCTCTAGATATGTTTTATCAGATACTGGCACATCTCATCTCAATGGAATTGAAAATCTTTATATTTGTGTGGCTTAGGGGAAATAGGTCATCTTATTTGCTTTGATTTGAATATTAGTTTATTGCAAATGAACCAAAAAAAAAAAAAAAGTGTTCCACATGTTCTGTGTCAGTTCATTCCCATTATCAGTGCACTACATAGTCGTTTGGGACCAAAGATCAAGTTACAATTAGCGTACTATTTCAATTCCTCCACTTCTTGGTATGTATTCCTGTGCTTGAGTCCTCTTGGGAAATGGTGTGACAGCCAGGACCAAGTCAGGACCCAGGGTAATGTCGATCTCCTAGTCAAAAGCCTGGTGACATCTTGTAAATATATGAAAAGAATTCACATCCTTGTAAAGCTTTATTATAAGGCACAGAAATGGAACCAATCTCTGTATTGGGACAAAAATCATAGACCTTTGAAAAGTGTTTCCATAAGAAATAAGAGAAGTTTGAATATCTTCTACTTATTTATTTATTAAAGTTCAGAAGGACATTTGATGAGATCGAATAGCTTAAAAGGATCGTTGTGAAAAGTATAATAAAGGTTATTGTAGAGGAAAATGTGATTGACAATTTCTGCTTTAAAAGTGCACTTGGAGGGAGTAAATATAAGACAGGGTAATAGAAAAGCCCATTTTGTGAAATAGAGGATAAAGTTAAGAAATTAATGAATCATAAAGGCAAAACATAGAAGACACGGAATAGATCTCAGATGCCCAATGTAGTCTCATTTAATTAATCTTTTTACATATTTATTGATTATTATAATTTTATATAAAGCACTATCCTGATTGTTTGGGACCTAACACTTAGCATAGCAGACACTATCCTTTTACTGAAAGAGGCTAAAGTCAAGCAAATGAAACAGAAAATTAAGTAATTATGGTAAAACATGATAAATTGTCTGATCAGGTAAGTATAGATTGCTAACAGAGTGAATAATGTTTATATGAGAGTACTCTTAATAGGATCACAGAGTCTTCTTAGAGAAAATGATATTTAAAATGAGATCTGAAATATGATAGTAGGTAGGTAAAGAAATGATGTGTAGGATTTCAGAGAAAATACCATGTATAATACACCATTAGGTCCATATAGAGGAGAGAACAGGCTTCCCTGGTAGCTCAGATGGTAAGCAATCCGCCTGTAATGCAGGAGACCTGGGTTCAATCCCTGGTTTGGGAAGATCCCCGGGAGAAGGGAATGGCTACCCACTCCAGTATTCTTGCCCGAATTCCACGGCTGGAGGAGTCTGACAGTCTACAGTTCACAGGGTTTCAAAGAGTCAGATACAACTGAGAGCCTAACACGCACTTTTCACACACAAAGGAGAGAGCAGGGCTTCCCAGGTGGCTCAGTGGTAAAAGAATGTACATGCCAAGCCAAAGACATGGGTTTGATCCCTGGGTTGGGAAGATGTGCTGGAGAAGGAATTGCAACCCACTCCAGTATTCTTGCCTGGAAAATCTTGTGGACAGAGGAGCCTGGTGGGCTGCAGTCCATGGGGTCACAAAAGAGTCAGACACAACTTAGTGACTAAACAATGACAACAAGAGGAGAGAACACAGCACATTGAAAGAAATGAAAAACATTCTGTTTTTGGTTGAACAGATGGTCCATTTCTTTCGGCTGCGTAATTCACTGGGTTAAGCTTAATTAGGCCAGATACTGGCAAACTCTGACTCAAGCCAAAAATTAAGAAGCGGTAGCAGGAGCCAGTGTGTCTAGAGACCTGCATTTCTTACTGTGACTGCACAAAAGTTGAGTGCACACAGACAGGAAATTATTAGATTTCACAGGACTTTGACACATTCTAGTAGTTTATTGCAATTTCTTATTTTTGATCATAGATGTTGTGTTCTTGGATCTATGAACATCCTCCATTACTTTGATTAGAGTGCATTGAAAGCAAATATCTTCCAAAATTAATTTTTAATTAATTTTTCTGTGAGATATCTCTGCATCAAATGCATCTTTTATTTACCCTGAACCTTGAATACTGTATTTCCCAATTTTTAATCTACCAAACACTGTAATCTTCACTATAACTCTGTAAAGTCAGTGCTATTTTTTTTTAAACATTTGTTACTTTACCCATGAGAAAACTAAGACACGGGGAGCTTGAGTTACTGGCCAAAGTGTTCAGAGCTAGAAGAGTGGGGATAGTTTTCAGATACATTTATTCTAAGTGCAGAGCTACCTTCTTAATCACTATATTTTAAAAAACCTATCTATAGATAATTTTTTAAAGTAATATCATTGCTGATTTAAGAAATGTGAGGGAATGAGAAAAACAGACAAGATAAAGGAAATTAGTGAAGAAAGAAGAAAATAGAAAATTTATCTGAGCTGAAACAAGAAGTTTATTTCACCAAATGCCACCATATACTCCCTATAATGAAATATGTGTGTTTATGAGACTGTGTAGCTCTTCTTTAAGCATCTAGGCCAAAAATTTATATTTTAAAAAGAAGTAGATTGATAACAGTTTTTTTCCTGTAATTTGAAAGTTTTTTCTAAATTTATTGAGATTATTCTTTCACATTTTCATGTGAAATATAATCTCAGAGTTTTGTACACAGAAAATATATGAATATTGTGTGAGATACAGCACAGAAGAAATTGTACCATTAACATATTCTTCATGAAAATGCCTCTGGATAAAGAATGCAAACTAGTAAAGTGAGCGCTAACTAGATGGAGTTCAAAGTCCTTATAGTGAGTGGTAGAAGTCTTGTGGATGAGAGGCATTAAAAGACAGCCAGGGTGACTGGAACCAGGAGAGGAGATGCTATGGCAAGAAACAGACCTGAAGAAGTGGAATAGCGAATTAGATCAGATAGGGTTTCATAAGCCAAGTTAAGCCATTTAGTAAAAATAGTGAGATGCCAATAGAAAACATTGAGAAGAATCACATTTAGGTTTCAAAATAATCTTTGTTTCTAGTGTGAAGAATGGTAGCAAAGGTGCTGAAAACGAGTAGACAGAAGTCGCGTCGCTCTGGGATAATTCTAGTGTTTTTAATATCACCCTTTTTGTTTACTGTTACTCATAGTAACCCATGTAATGCAAAAATAGAAATATTTAAAAAATTAAAATTATATCTGAATGTTACAATAGTATTTTCATTTTTTTAATAATCATATGAATATTTTCTGAGTAAATCCAACAAATGAACTGAAACATTATCACAAATTAAAGCTCAGTAAGATCATAGGTTAGAAGTATGCATAGTTTCTTTAATAGTGTGAACTAACCAAAGCTTCTTAACCTAACATCTGTCATAAAAATATATCCCAGATTAAACATGTGTTACAAGAAAAAATTAAAATTGGTAAAAAATGTACCTGCCAATATTTCTCAAACCTATTTGAAATGCTTTTTTCTTGTACTAAACTCAAGGTAGAAACTATGAGTGAAGTGGTAGTTGCATAGCTATGTCCGACTGTTTGCGACCCATGGACTGTAGCCTGCCAGGCTCCTCTGTCCAGACAAGAATACTGGAGTGGGTTGCCATTTCCTTCTCCAGGGTCTTCCTAACCCAAGGATTGAACTGGGTCTCCTGCATTGCAGGCAGATTCTTTACTATCTGAGCCACTAGGGAAGCCAGAGAAACTATATGGGAATGTAACTGATAACAAAATGCTGCTGCTGCTGCTGCTAAGTCGCTTCAGTCTTGTCCGACTCTGTGCGACCCCATAGACGGCGGCCCACCAGGCTCTGCCGTCCCTGGGATTCTCCAGGCAAGAACACTGGAGTGGGTAACAAAACAATGAAGTATGCATAAAACAAAACAAAGGAAATGTCACCATTGCTAAAGAAAAGTTTTGAGTCATCTGCATTAAGGTGCTCAGGCAATCTGTGAGAATTTATGAAGCTGTGAAGAAAAGGAAGGCATTATCTGAATGAACCTATGAATTTATATATAGGAGCATAATAAACAAGAGCAGATGACTATGGAGA
Source organism: Cervus canadensis (assembly GCF_019320065.1). Taxonomy (NCBI): domain Eukaryota; kingdom Metazoa; phylum Chordata; class Mammalia; order Artiodactyla; family Cervidae; genus Cervus; species Cervus canadensis. Next base: position 18,972,583 of record NC_057402.1, on the reverse strand, counting down.
CAGAAATGCAGTTCAACAGGGGAGAGGAGAAACAGTATCATGGAATGCAAAAAGTTACGAGTTTCAGTGGTAAAATGTGTTCAAATGATTTGAAGGCTACTTAGGAACTTGAAAAAAATTAGAACTAGTGGTTGAGTGGTCATACATTGAGGGGTCATGATGACAAGTAATTACATGGTTTATTTGGAGATATTTAAACTAAGTAAAATAGATCATTAATTGTAGACACATCTCGGAGATATTGTGGCTTTGTTTCCAGAACACAGAGATAAAGTAAATATTAAAATAAAGTGGGTGACACATATTTTGATTTTCTAATGCACAGAAAAGTTATGTTTATACTATACTGCAATTGAGTATAGTATAAAGCCTCCGATAGCATTATGTCTAAAATAAACAGTGCACTTAACCTTGATTAAAAATAATTTATTGCTACAAATGCTAAACTTCATCTGAGCCTTCAGAGAATCATAATCTTTTTTGCTTGTGGAAGTTCTTGCCTCCAAGTAGATGGCTGCTGACTGACTGATCAGGGTGGTTGTTGCTGAAGGTTGGGGTGACTGTGGCAATTTCTTAAAATAAGACAACAATGAAGGTTGCAGCATTGATTGATTCTTTGTTTCACAAATAATTTCTCTGTAGTACCCAATGGTTTTTTATGGTATTTCACCCACAGGAGAACTCTCAAAATTGAAGTCAATCCTCTCAAACTCTGTTGCTGCTTTAATAGCTGAGTATATGTAATATTCTAAATCCTTTGTTGTTGGTTCAACAATTTTCACAGTGTCTTCACTGGGAGTAGGTTCTATCTCAAGAAACCGCTTTCTTTGCTGATCCTTAAGAAGCAACTCCTCATCTGTTAAATTTTTATCATCAGATAATAGCGATTTGGTCACATCTTCAGGCTCCACTTGTAGTTCTCTTGCTATTTCTACCACATCTGCATTGACTTCCTCCACTGAAGTCTTGAACTCCTCACAGTCATCCATAAGGAGTAGAATCAATGTCTTCCCAACTCCTGTTAGTGTTGATATTTTGACCTCTCCCCCTGAGTCACAAATTTTCTTAATGGCATCTAGAATGACGAATCCTTTCCAGGTTTTCAATTTACTTTGCCCAGATCCATCAAAAGAATTGGTTTCTTTGGCAGCTATATTGTTATGAAATGTAATTCTTAAACAATATGACTTGAAAGTCTAAATAACTCCTTGTTCCATGCTGCTGAATTCAGGCTGTGTTAGCAGACATGGAAACAATATTAATCTCATTGTCCATCTCCACCAGAGTTCTTGGGTGACCAGGTGCTTGTCTTGGCAGTGAGCAGTACCAGTTTGAAATGGTTTTTTTTTTTTTTTTGGGCTGTAGTTGTCAACAGTGGGCTTAAAATAGTAGATAAACCATGTTGTAAGCAGATGTGCTATTGTCTAGGCTATATTATTCCATTTACAGAGCATAGGCAGAGTAGATTTAACATAACTGTAAAGGGTCCAAGGATTTTCAGAATGGTAAGTGAGCACTGGCTTCAACTTAAAGTCACCAGTGCATTGGTCTCCAACAAGACAGTCAGCCTGTCTTTTGAAGCTCTAAAGTCAGCCACCAATTTCTCTTCTCTACCTATCAAAGTCTTCTATTGCATCTTCTTCCGAAAGAAAGCTGTTGTGTCTCCATTGAAAATCTCTTGTTTCATGTAGCCACCTTTATTAATGACCTCAGCTAGATCTTCTGAGTAACTTGCTGCAGCTTCAATGTCAGCATTTATGATTTTACGTTATGAAGAGGGCTTCTTCTCTTAAACCTCATGAACCAATCTCTACTAGCTTCATACTTTTCTTCAGCTTCCTCACCTTTCTCATTCTTCATACAGTTGAAGAGAGTTAGGTTAGGGTCTTGCTCTGAATTAAGCTTTGACATAAGGGAGTGCTGTGGCTGGCTTGTTCTTCTATCCAGACCACTAAAACTTTCTCCATATCACCTATAAGGCTGTTTCTTATTCTTATGTTCACTGGAGTAGTACTTTTAAGTTCCTTCAAGAACTTTTCATTTGCATTCACAACTTGACTGTTTGGCACAAGGCTTAGCTTTTGATCTGTCTCGGCTTTAGACATGACTTCCTCACTAAGTTTAGTCATTTATAGCTTTTGATTTTAAGTGACTCTTTTTCTCACTTAAACAATTAGAGGCTTTTAAAGCTTATTAATTGGCCTATTTTCAATACTGTTGTGTCTCAGGGAACAGAAGAACCAGAGGAGAGGGAGAGAGAAAGAGGAATGGCTGATCAGTGGTGGAGTCACAATATGCATAATATTTATCCATTGTTTATCATCTTATATGGGCACAATTCATAGTGCCTCCAAATACAATAGTAACATCAAAAGTCACTGGTCACAGATCGCCATAACAGGTATAGTAATAATGAAAAAGTTTAAAATACTAGGAGTATTAACAAAATGTGATACAGAGATGTAGAATGAGCAAATGTTATTGGAAAAGTGGGACTGACAGTCTTGCTTAATACACAGTTGCCACAAAGCTTCAGTTTGTGAAAAATGTAATATCTGTAAAATGCAATAAAGCAAAATGCAATAAAATGAGGTATGAATATATATCAATCAACCCAAACACATATACTGTCAAATTTTATGGCACTTTAAATTCAGTGACGTTTGAGTATCTTTTCACTGACACTTGATAAACCAAATTAAATGACAAGGAAAAACTTTGAATTATGCATGTAATTGCAAAAAGAAAGAACATAATCAGGGCATGTGAATTTTCATTACATTCTTGAATTTATTTACAATAACTTTATCATTAACTTTCTTTTGTAAAATGGAGTTCTATCTGCTTTCATGTCCTCCAAGAGGCACTTTGCAAAATAAATAATGGTTGTGAAAACACAAACATTTATAAGAATTTGATAGGTACAAGTATTCCTAGTACATCCCAAGTTTCTAATTGTTATGAAGCAAGAATGTAATAGATAAGTCTCAAATTTCTTGAATCTGTCAGCAGGAGAATTTTCTAGTTCTTATACTAAAATGCTATATAAAACTTCAATTGTTATGTAAAGTTACAATAAATTAAATAAAAAATGTTTAATTCAGAGTTTGAAGAAATAACCACAGAAGAAAATTAAATTGGCTGTTGTTCCATTCTCCTCCTTTCTTCATGCTTGGCCTAACTTTTCCTACTCTTTACTGCAGAGATAAAGAATATGAAAAATAATATGTCCACTGTACTTTTTCTTTCTAAATTTGCTTTTCTTTACCTATCTTGGGAAAAGTTAAGGCCGCTGACTAGATAGGAGCTTGAGTTTGAAAAATAAATCAGAACAAGCTAGTAATTCTGTTATCAAAGAAATTCTGATCTAATACATATTTTTAAACAAGAAGTAGCTAGTAGTTCTGTTAGCCTCTTTTATTTACCATAGTGTGTTGAGTAGCATCAGATTCTTCATTCTTTGAGAATGAAGTATATATATATATTTTTTTTTATTGATGAAACAGAATTTTTATTGACATATAGTTGATTTACAATATTAGTTTCAGGTGTATAATATAATGGTTCAGTATTTTTATACATTATATACCATTAAAAAGTTATTAAAAGATAATAATTCCTTGTGCTATACAATATATCATTGTTGCTTGTCTAATTTATACATAGTAATTTGTATCTGTTAATCCCATACCCCTAACTTTTTTTTTTCATTTATTTTTATTAGTTGGAGGCTAATAAGTATATTTTTAAATTGTACATACCTCTACAAATTCCAGATAAATTCCTAATTTAAATTATTGCTTTCCTTTGTACTCTTTGAGAACATGACTACATATCACTATCTGCTCTTTCAAATTGGATCTACAAATAAATAATAAATACTGTTATTATCTTCATTTGCAAAAAAATCCTGAATATTGTAATTTTGAAAATAGTTATGTTTAAAACTATGACTTTCTTTGCTACTTGAGTTTGTTGTATTGCAGATCCAAATATAACTCGTGCTATTCTTAGAAGATATTTAAAGATTTTGTCAACAGTGCGTTTCATTTATCTGAATTGAAGTGAGATTATGTCACATTTTAGTGAAGTCTCATTTATATTAGGAAAAATAAACATTAGGTTTGTTATAAAATTTATGGTTTCTAAATCATGCACACAAATGTTAGCAATAAGTGTATTTTAAGATTGTTTTTAATTATAAATTAATGGAAAAAGATTGTGTTTGGCCAGACAAAGCAACTAGATGATGTATGTAATTATTATTTATTCATTAAAGTGATTTTGTCACACGACTAATTGCAAGCATTTCATGCATTAATTTGTATCTTATCTCATATAGAAATATTTTCATATTTCATATGTTTTGTATTTCTAGAATATATTTTCCACACTCTAGATTATTGTCCAAGCTATTATTTCTAGAGCAGAGTATTTTAAACTACTTATCTTGGTGTTATAGTCATTCTAGTATCTTAATATCGATTGCTTATACACAAGATGAAAGAGGTTATTTTCAGGATGCCATTGTTTTAGTGGCCTTGTTCAAACTGCTCAGCAGAAAAAGGCCAATGTGAGTGTCTGTTTACTGCATTATAAATTACTTGTGTCTTGTACATTGGCATTAGAGACAGACTGAAAAATGGATACTCTAAGGTGGAACTTCTTAAAACTGTAAATTTCTTAGGTCCTAGAACATCGCATACCCTAGAGAGACCTTTTTTGCCTTAGCATGCAGTTTAAGGACTCTGTTCATAATATTGTAGGAATTTCTTCTGCCAAATAGTTGTATGAGAAAAGAGAAAATCCTCCTATTTTCTTTATGAAATTCAAATGAGAAAGTTGAAGCTAAATTTGAGAAACAAAGTATGTAATTAACCTTTAAGCAAAAAAAAAATATATATATATATATAATCTAAAATAAATTTTTACAAAAATTGATGGGCAGCAAAATAGCAAAGTTTCTTTTGCTCTTGATTATAAAATTTGATTAAAACTGTATTGCAGAAGAGAGATAAGATTATTATCCTTTGGGGATGTTGAAATGTATCTTTGATATGCTTTATATTTTTTATTTCTGGCAGTTGATTATCTTTCAGAAAGAAAAGAAAAAAGTATGTTTTGTTGAAGTATACTAAATGTTGTCTCCTCTGGGAAGGAAGTAGAGTTTAGTGATTCAGTTGGATATGTTGAAGTTAGCCTTGAGAGAGTTATGAATATGATATTGTCTCAAAAATTGTTTATCTGTGAGGATTCATTTTATGATGTGTTTTACATAAGCCATATTCAATGTATTATTTCTTGATGGAATCCTTCGTGTATCTAGCATTAATTTAACGGGGCATTTTAATATTGATGGTAAAAAACATAATGTGTATTCTAAAATATTTTATTTGTCTTATCTTATTTGATTTTTCCTTGATTCCTGAAGATAGTTTAAGGAAACACAATTGTTGTCCCAATTTCACAAGTTGGGAAACTGATCCAAAGACTGTCAAGTTCTAAACCCAAGCTCATTAAACTCTATTGACATAATTCTCTGTTAGTTATGCAACTGAGATTGGAAACTCTTGCTTTACCCACAGATTAAGTGCACGCTGTGTGTTTACTTTTAAATGATGATGATGAAATGCTCCAAAAACCAAATCCACATCTTGTATTTGTTCATTGTGTTGTTTTGTTGAACCCTAATGTTTCAGAGTTCCCTTAGCATCTGCTAAAGTGATTAAGAAAATAAAATGTTTTAATAATAAAATAGCCCTTATTTGCTCACTGATTTAGAGCTATATTTTCCACCCTAAAGAAAATGACAATACCTTTATGTTAAGGATATTAACTGTGGAAATTTTTCAAAGGGAGAAAGTAGTTGGGAAATCTCCTTTGTCCAGATCTCTCCTCATGTAATTAGACATCTACTGTTTTGCTGCCCAGCATCTGTATAACTTTCTGTAAGCAGCTCATTTTTGTGTGTGGGAAATTATCCTTCTACCAGGGTCTCTTTTGGTGGCTCAGCAGTAAATAATCTGCCTGTCAATGCAGGAGACCCCAGTTTGATCCCTGGGTCAGAAAGATCCCCTGGAGAAGGGCTAGGCTGCCTGCTCCAGTACTCTTGGGCTTCCCTGGTGGCTGAGATGGTAAAGAATTCACATGTAACGCGGGAGACCTGGATTTGATCCCTGGGTTGGGAAGATCCCCCGGAGGAGGGCATGGCAACCCCCTCCAGTATTCTTGCCTGGAGAATCTCCATGGACAGAAGAGCCTGGTGGACTACAGTCCATGAGGTCACAAAGAGTCAGACACAACTGAGCGACCAAGTACAGCACAGCCCATAGACTTGCCTTGGTGCTCATTACCCGTTCAATTATTCTTAGGTTCCTTTTGACTAGTTGTAGAGCACTCCCTGTGCTAGTTGTAAAGCACCACCTGACCTGCCTCTTGAGAAACCTGTATGCAGGTCAGGAAGCAACAGTTAGAACTGGACGTGGAACACCAGACTGGTTCCAAATTGGGAAAGGAGTACGTCAAGGCTGTATATTGTCACCCTGCTTGTTTAACTTATATGCAGAGCATATCATGAGAAATGCTGGGCTGGAGGAAGTGCAAGCTGGAATCAAGATTGCCAGGAGAAATATTAATAGCCTCAGATATGCAGATGACACCACCCTTATGGCAGAAAGTGAAGAAGAAATAAAGAGCCTCTTGATGAAAGTAAAAGAGAAGAGTGAAAAAGTTGGCTTAAATCTCAACATTCAGAAAACTAAGATCATTGCATCTGGTCCCATCACTTCATGGCAAATAGATGGGGAAACAGTGGAAACAGTGACAGACTTTATTTCTTTAGGCTCCAAAATCACTGCAGATGGTGATTGCAGCCATGAAATTAAAAGACACTTACTCCTTGGAAGGAAAGTTATGACCAACCTAGATAGCATATTAAAAAGCAGAGACATTACTTTGTCAACAAAGGTCCATTTAGTCAAGGCTATGGTTTTTCCTGTGGTCATGTATGGATGTGAGAGTTGGACTATAAAGAAAGCTGAGCACCGAAGAATTGATGCGTTTGAACTGTGGTGTTGGAGAAGACTCTTGAGAGCCTCTTGGACAGCAAGGAGATCCAACCAGTCCATCCTAAAGGAGATCGGTGCTGGGTGTTCATTGGAAGGAATGATGCTGAAGCTGAAACTCCAATGCTTTGGCCACCTCATGCAAAGAGTTGACTCATTGAAAAAGACCCTGAGTATGGGAGGGGTTGGGGGCAGGAGGAGAAGGGGATGACAGAGGATGAGATGGCTGGATGGCATCACCGACTCGATGGACATGAGTTTGAGTAAACTCCGGGAGATTGTGATGGACAGGGAGGCCTGTCGTGCTGTGATTCATGGGGTCACAAAGAGTCGAACACGACTGAGCGACTGAACTGAACTGAACTGAAAGCACTCCCTTTAGATTTTTGAGCTACCCACTCTGTCCAACAAATTCCCTGTCAATTAGTTTAGTCTTTATCAATTTAAGTTACTTTGGTTAAGGAATATTGTCTTGTATTGTTTAACTGCTAAGACTTTTCACTTTTTCCCCCATAAATCAGGCTCCTCAGTATGATTCTATCATTACAATACTGAAGAAGAGGCAGGAGTGTGAGAGACACAGTCTTAAGGAAGTCTGGATGAAAAAAAAAAATTAAGTAGAAAATCTACTTTCTTGGTCCCTAATTAGTTTTAAGAAGAAGGAACATGGAGGGAGGATGGCAAGTGTTGAGATAAATGTATCCTCCTTGCCCTTATCACAATGGATGTTACTGAAGGAATATTTAAAAGAACTGTGGGCAAAGTCAAAACCAAGGGGCTTTTTATTCCTCAGCTATCTATTTTGCACTTTGGAAAATTACTGAACTATGACAATATGGGATAAGTACACATGATTATTATCTGTAGTGTAGATTGTTTAGTCACCATGAATGCCTTCTTTTGGATTCCTTGAGTTCCCCTGAAGTTCATTGGTTCCTGTAACACTCACAAAAGTATCAAATAGTTCCGTCATTAGTCATGTAGCAAGATGTGATTATGTGGTCAATAAGCACAAGGAGATCACTTCCTTGATAGGATTTGAATAGAAGTCACAGTCAAAATTCAAGGGATATGAAGCACTGGCAATAGTTGAAATGAGGCAGTCAACCCCGAAGTGACTTGTGGAGCTTACCTTGGATAGAGTAAACACTTCTCAAACAGCAAATGGTGAACAGTGATGAGGTGGAGAGTAAATGCTGATGCTTCCAGGATCAGGAGGAGCAGATGTGCTGAGCAGAAACTGATCCTCACCAGCCACTTGGAGCAGGGACCTAAGAGGGCCAGAAACAGTGGCAAGATGGAACTCTAGTCTTTTCAGAGACCTCAAGAACAAAGCAATATTTCCTGTAGCTCCCAAAATATCATCTTAGGAGAAATTACAGAGAGGGAGCAGAACATAGATGATTGATTTAATAGTTTGAAATGAAAGAGGCTGTAACTGGCTGATTTAACATTAGTTCTTCTTTTTTGGATCTGACTACTCTTATCTGCAAAGTCACAGAATAACTGATGAAAAGTGACTTAAACAAGATAACAGAGACCTATTTTTATCTCACATAACAAGAGTCCAGAGATGGACAGTCCCAGATATAGTACAGAGATCAAATTCTGGATCCAAATTCCATTCATCTTTCTGATCTGTCATCTTTAGCATGTCAGCAAAGTCTTGCTTCCCGGTTATAGGATGGCTGCAGAGGCTCCAATCATCACCTTCTAAACCCATTCAAAGTCAGAAAGAAGGATGTTGAGGGATAGGTGATAAAGACAATGGTATATACATTTATTTCTTATATATAATATATGTGTGTATGTGTGTGTGTGTTGATGTTCCTGTTTTTATTAGGAGAAATATATTTCTGAATAACCTTAAGCAGACTTTCAGTTTCCAGTTTGTTATATGAAAAGCTTAGAAAACATCACTACATTCCTAACAACAAATAAAATGCTGAAAGAAAGTAAAATATCAGCAACTCTTCTTAGATCCCTAAGAGAAATGAGGTCACAGGGTGAACTGTGGTCCCCTTCCTCTAATTGGAGAGATTGACAGGCTAATAACAGGGAATTACAGCTTATGAAAGTGGAAACCTACTAACCAAAACTTCCATGAAAACCAGTGCCAGAGTAGTTTACCTGAACTATAACTGATGCATTTCTGAAGGCTTAGTGTGTAAAAATGGGAGATAAAAGCATCAAGTTTCCAGGGGAGATGGTTATGGCAGAAGATAGACAATAAAAAATAAACATATATCATCTGATATGAAATTAAAATGTAAGCTTCATGAGAGAAGGGATTTTTGTCTGTTTTGCTTAGCCATTAGAGCATCACCTAACATATAGTAGAAACTCAATACAGAAATGGTGATGAATGTTGCAAAAATAAGTATAGCATGATAAGGTGATAGAGAATAACAAGTGAGTGCTACTTAAGCTGGAGGGATTGATTTAACTTCTCATCTTGGATGAGATGACATTTTAGCAAAGACTTGAATGTACTGAGAATACCTTGGAGAATGTTCTAGGAGAAGGACAAACATAAGCAAATTTTCAAGGAAGGCAGTGTGCGTGGCACATCTGAGAAACCAGATCGTGTAGGGCTTTATAAGTCATAGGAAAGACTTGAATCTTATTAAATGTGATGGAGGAGACGGGATAGTCACAACTTGAGTATTGTTGTGATCTAATACATGTTTTTACAATATCATTTTGGTTGATCTCTGGAACAAAGGCTGTAGAGGATCAAGGATGGAAACTGAGAAACTAATTTTTATGCGATGGTTGTCTTTATTGTCACATTATTAACTCTTTATTATGACTTCTTTCCTCATGGTTGAGAAATATTATTCTTTGAAAAATGTCTTCACCCAACCTAGAGCCGATTATATAGAATGAAATAAGAAAGAGAAAAAGACAAATATTGTATGTCAACATATATATATATGGATCTAGAAAAATAGTACTGATGAGTGTATTTGCAGGGCAGGGATAGAAATACAGATATGGAGGACAGACTTGTGGACACAGACTTGGGGAAGGAGAGGGTGGGAAGACTTGAGAGAGTAGCGTTGAAACATATACATTACCATATGCTAAATAGATAGGTAGTGGGAATTTGTTGTATAGCCCGGGAAGCACAAGTGGGTGCTCTGACAACCTGGAGGTGGGGGATGGGGTGGGAGCATGAGGGAGGTTTAGAGGGAGGGGACGTACACGTACCTACGGCAGATTCACATTGTTGTATGGCAGAAACCAACACAACATTGCAGAGCAATTATCCTCCAATTAAAAAAAAATAGAAATTATCTTCACCCAAATGATTTATACATTAAACCACAAGGAGAGCAAATGTTAAAATTCATATCTACAAGAGGACCAAGTGGAATCTGTAGAAAGAATTGAAAATCAACATTATTGTTAAAAATTTAGTGGATCAATTAAACAACAGGTTGATACAGCTGAAAAAAGAATAAATTAACTGGAGCTGATCTGACTTATGAATTATGAAGCCGTTTGGAGAAATATAGAAGTGGAAAGTAAGTGAAATGTTAAGAGACACGGGAAATAGGTTGACAAGTTCCAAACATTATATTCAGGAAGGTATTAGAATTAGTGAAAGTAAATGTATGCTGGTATACAAGGTGAAAATTTTCTGGAGTTAATAAAAAGTATTTTCACAGTCAACAAATACAAGGAATCCTTAGCAGAACAATCTAAACATAAAACCACCCTTTAATATTGTCGTGAAACTGCAGAACACAAAAATGAAAAAGTACTATGAAAGAGTGAGAAAAGACCTACTATTAGAATTTAACCTGACAAGAGATAGATCAATGGCAAGAACAGAATCCAAAAGGAAAAGAAGCTATAACTTAAAATGCTAAAACTGATAAGATAAAATAGCTCTCAACTTGAAGGAGTTCATAGGGCCTGGGCTCCATCTCAGGCCTGTTCATGCTGATTGTGCTCGGCTGCCTCTCCAATGGACTCTGAACTCTGTGTTCAGTGTCTATGGGAACGACAACAGAAGGATAAGACCCCCTCTGGACAGGCAAATCTTGAAGATCATATCCAGGTTACTCATAGCCTAAGAGAAAACATACTCTAATAACCCGTGCCTCCAGATAGGTCATAAATTTTTTCTGTATCTATCAGAATGTAACCACAGGCTTATCGGTTATTAACTGGTTGGAATATAACCATGAGCTTATTGATTATTAACTGTTTGAACACATAACACATGAATGATGGGGTTATTGTGATTGTATTTACCCTTCCTTTGTTTATGTAAGTCTCAAGGAATTTGGGGTGGTGGGTTCAGACACCTACACATGGGGTATAAAAGATTTTCACAAATGCTGGTCGGGGTCCTTGGCCAAGAGGAGACTCTGCCTTGGGCCCGCCGGTGTAATAAACTGCACTACACTATCTGCATTGTCTTCCTGAGTGAGTTTGTTTCCTGGAACGCGTGGCTATAACAAACTGAAAACTCTGTACCCAGTTAAATTAACATTCAGGATTGAGGGTGAAGTAAATATATTTCCACTAAGTAAAGACTGAGTGAGTCTGTCATCCCTGAAAACAATAATTCTGAAGAATGGAAGTTATTCCAAAGAAAGAAATGAGGTGCAAGTAGGAAATCAACAAATGAATTAGTGAAAGGTTGTTGCTGAACCTTGAAATACCAGGATTCTTGGCCTCTGGAGGAGAAGAATTCAGTACGAGGCCAGAGAAGAGGCTTGATCTCTCAGGCTTTTGTGTAATAGAGTTTTATTAAAGTATAAAAGGGATAGAGAAAGCTTCTGACATAGACATCAGAAGGAGGCAGAAAGAGTACCCTGCTAGTCTTTCAGTTCAGTTCAGTTCAGTTCAGTTCAGTCGCTCAGTCGTGTACGACTCTTTGCGACCCCATGAATCGCAGCACGCCAGGCCTCTCTGTCCATCACAAACTCCCGGAGTTTACTCAAACTCATGTCCATCGAGTCGGTGATGCATCCAACCGTCTCATCCTCTGTCATCCCCCTCTCCTCCTGCCCCCAACCCTCCCATACTCAGGGTCTTGTTCAATGAGTCAACTCTTCACATGAGGTGGCCAAAGTATTGGAGTTTCATCTTCAGCATCAGTCCTTCCAATGAACACCTAGGACTGATCTCCTTCAGGATGGACTGGTTGGATCTCCTTGCTGTCCAAGGGACTCTCAAGAGTCTTCTCCAACACCATAGTTCAAAAGCATCAATTCTTTCAGCACTCAGCTTTCTTCACAGTCCAACTCTCACATCCATACATGACCACTGGAAAAACCATAGCGTTGACTAGATGGACCTTTGTTGGCAAAGTAATGTCTCTGCTTTTTAATATGCTGTCTAGGTTAGTCATAACTTCCCTTCCAAGGAATAAGCATCTTTTAATTTCATGGCTGCAATCACCATCTGCAGTGATTTTGGAGCCCCAAAATATAAAGTCTGACACTGTTTGACTGTCTCCCCATATATTTCCCATGAAGTGATGGGACCAGATGCAATGATCTTAGTTTTCTGAATGTTGAGCTTAAAGCCAACTTTTCACTCTCCTCTTTCACTTTCATGAAGAGGTTTCTTAGTTCCTCTTCACTTTCTGCCATAAGAGTGGTGTCATCTGCATATCTGAGGTTATTGGTATTTCTCCTGGCAATCTTGATTCCAACTTGTGTTTCCTCCAGCCCAGCATTTCTCATGATGTACTTTGCATATAAGTTAAATAATTAAGGTGACAATATACAGCCTTGACATACTCATTTTCCTATTTGGAACCAGTCTGTTGTTCCATGTCCAGTTCTAACTGTTGCTTCCTGACCTGCATACAGGTTTCTCAAGAGGTGGGTCAGGTGGTCTGGTATTCCCATTTCTTTCAGAATTTGCCACAGTTTATTGTGATCTACACAGTCGAAGGCTTTGACGTAGTCAAGAAAGCAGAAATAGATGTTTTTCTGGAATTTTCTTGCTTTTTCGATGATCCAGCGGATATTGGCAATTTGATCTCTGGTTCCTCTGCCTTTTCTAAAACCAGCTTGAACATCTGGAAGTTCTCGGTTCACGTATTGCTGAATCCTGGCTTGGAGAATTTTGAGCATTACATTACTAGTGTGTGAGATGAGTGTAATTGTGTCGTAGTTTGAACATTCTTTGGGATTGCCTTTCTTTGGGATTGGAATGAAAACTGACCTTTTCCAGTCCTGTGGCCACTGCTGAGTTTTCCAAATTTGCTGGCATATTGAGTGCAGCACTTTCACAGCATCATCTTTCAGGATTTGAAATAGCTCAACTGGAATTCCATCACCTCCACTAGCTTTGTTCGTAGTGATGCTTTCTAAGGCCCACTTGACTTCATATTCCAGGATGTCTGGCTCTAGGTGAGTGATCACACCATTGTGATTATCTGGGTCATGAAGATCTTTTTTGTACAGTTCTTCTGTGTATTCTTGCCACCTCTTCTTAATATCTTCTGCTTCTGTTAGGTCCATACCATTTCTATCCTTTATCGAACCCATCTTTGCATGAAATGTTCCCTTGGTATCTCTAATTTTCTTGAAGAGATCTCTAGTCTTTCCCATTCTGTTGTTTTCCTCTATTTCTTTGCATTGATCGCTGAGGAAAGCTTTCTTATCTCTCCTTGCTATTCTTTGGAACTCTGCATTCAAATGGGAATCTCTTTCGTTTTCTCCTTTGCTTTTCACTTCTCTTCTTTTCACAGCTATTTGTAAGGCCTCCTCAGACAACTATTTTGCCTTTTTACATTTCTTTTCCATGGGGTTGGTCTTGATCCCTGTCTCCTATACAATGTACAAACCTCCATCCATAGTTCATCAGGCTCTCTGTCTATTAGATCTAGTCCCTTAAATCTATTTCTCACTTCAACTGTATGGTCATAAGGGATTTGATTTAGGTCATACCTGAATGGTCTAGTGGTTTTCCCTACTTTCTTCAGTTTAAGTCTGAATTTGGCAATAAGGAGTTCATGATCTGAGCCACAGTCAGCTCCCGGTCTTGTTTTTGCTGACTGTATAGAGCTTCTCCATCTTTGGCTGCAAAGAATATAATCGATCTGATTTCAGTGTTGACCATCTGGTGATGTCCATGTGTAGAGTCTTCTCTTGTGTTGTTGGAAGAGGGTGTTTGCTATGACCAGTGTGTTCTCTTGGCAAAACTCTATTAGCCTTTGCCCTGCTTCATTCTGTACTCCAAGGCAAAATTTGCCTGTTACTCCCGGTGTTTCTTGACTTCCTACTTTTGCATTCCAGTCTCCTATAATGAAAAGGACATCTTTTTTGGGTGTTAGTTCCTAAAGGTCTTGTAGGTCTTCATAGAACCATTCAGCTTCAGCTTCTTCAGCATTACTGGTTGGGGCATAGGCTTGGATTATCATGATATTGAATGGTTTGCCGTGGAAATGAATAGAGATCATTCTGTCATTTTTGAGATTGCATCCAAGTACTGCATTTCAGACTCTTTTGTTGACTGTGATGGCTACTACATTTCTTCTAAGTGATTCCTGCCCACAGTAGTAGATATAATGGTCATCTGAGTTAAATTCACCCATTCCAGTCCATCTTAGTTCGCTGATTCCTAGAATGTCGATGCTCACTCTTGCCATCTCCTGTTTGACCACTTTCAATTTGCCTTGATTCATGGACCTAACATTCCAGGTTCCTATGCAATATTGCTGTTTATAGCATCAGACCTTGCTTCTATCACCAGTCACATCCATAGCTGGGTATTGTTTTTGCTTTGGCTCCATCCCTTCATTCTTTCTGGAGATATTTCTCCACTGATCTCCAGTAGCATATTGGGCACCTACTGACCTGGGGAGTTCCTCTTTCAGTATCCTATCATTTTGCCTTCTCATACTCTTCATGGGTTCTCAAGGCAAGAATACTGATGTGGTTTGCCATTCCCTTCTCCAGTGGGCCACATTCTGTCAGACCTGTCCACCATGACCCGACCGTCTTGGGTGGCCCCACACAGCATGGCTTAGTTTCATTGAGTTAGACATGTCTGTGGTCCTGTGATCAGACTGGCTAGTTTTCTGTATTATGGTTTTTTTGTGTGTCTGCCCTCTCGCAACAGCTACCATCTTAATTGGGTTTTTCTTGCCTTGGACATGGGGTATCTCTTCACGGCTGCTCCAGTAAAGCGCAGCCACTGCTCCTCACCTTGGACGAGGGGTATCTCCTCATGGCCACCCCTCCTGACCTTGAACGTGGAGTAGCTCCTCTCAGCCCTCCTGCGCCCGCTCAGCCACTGCTCCTTGGAGGTGGGGTTGCTCCTCTCGGCCGCGTCCCCTGACCTGGGACGTGGGGAAGCTCCTCTGTGCCGCTCCTGCGCTGTCGCAGCCTGAGCTCACGGTAGCCACCCCTGATCTTGGGCGAGGGGTAGCTCCTCACCGCTTCTGCCTGCTGGCTGCTAGTCTTTAGCTGGATGTTATATGAAAGAAAGGAATGTCTTAAAACTCAGAGAATGGCACCAGGCCCCTCACCCACAAGATGTATTTTGGGATAATCTTGTCACCAGTTGAGTCATCCCCGGGCCATAAAACAATTGACTTGAATCTTGTAGAAAGGCGGATTACCTTACAAATAGTTTCCTTTATGTAGATCAGGAGAACAATGTCTGAGTATAACATACTGGTTTGTCAAGTCAGTTCTGAGCCTTTAGGCAGAACCTACTTGAAGACAAAGTCTGGGATAAATGCATAGTGCATTAACATAGCTTAAGACAAACATTTCCATAAGAAAAATGGATTGGTTAGCTCAAAATTTGAGAAAAGTTAAGTTCAGGAGGAACCAGGTGTCATTATGGCAGCACAGTATTTTAAGAGAAATCTCTTTTTAAATTTGTATAGAGAAAGGGAAAAAATATATCACTAGTTTGTTTCCTCCTGCCTCTTAAGAGAGATAAAAAAATATCTGACACTTGCAGCCTATTCCTCTGTTTGGAGACCCCTAGCCTTCCTGCCTGTTACCCTTGCATTAGTAAAGTTGAATCTACGTAAGAAATGAAAATAGTGACTCATTTTGAAGTACGTGGTAGTGGTGGTTGTGTTCAGTTGCTAAGTTGTATTTGACTCTTTGTGACCCCACAGACTACAGCATACCAGGCCTCCCTGTCCCCCACAATCTCCAGGAGTTTGCCCAAGTTCCTGTCCATTGAATCGGTGGTGCTATCCAGCCATCTCATCCTCTGTCACCCTCTTTCCTTCTGCCTTCAATCTTTCCCAGAATCAGGGTCTTTTCCAATGAATTGGCTCTTTGCATTAGATGGCCAAAGTTTTGGAGCTTCAGCATCAGTCCTTCCAATGAGTATTAAGGGTTGATTTCCTTTAGTATTGACTGGTTTGATCTGCTTGCTGTTCAAGGGACTCTCAAGAGTCTTCTCCAGCACCACAGTCTGAAAGCATCAATTCTTCAGTCCTCTGCCTTCTTTATTGTCCAACTCTCACATCCTGTGCATGACTACTGGAAAGACCATAACCTTGACAATACTGACCTTTGTTAGAAAAGTGATATCTTTGCTTTTTAATTCACTGTCTAGGTTTGTCATAACTTTCCTGCCAAGAAGCAGTCACTAATTTCATGGCTGCAGTCACCATCTGCAGTGATTTTAGAATCCAAGAAGAGGAAATCTGTCACTACTTCTACCCTTTCCCCTTGTATCTTGCCATGAAATGGTGGGACTGAATGCCATGATCTTTTTTTTTTTTAACACTGTGTTTTAAGCTAACTTTTTCACTCTCCTCTTTCACACTCATCAAGAGACTCTTTAGTTCCTCTTTCCTTTCTGCCATTAAGGTAGAATCATCTGCATATCTGAGGTTGTTGATATTTCTCCAGGCAGTCTTGATTCCTGCTTGTAAATCATCCAGCCCGGCAATTTCTTATGATGTGTTCTGCATATAATTTAGATAAACAGGGTGACAATAAACAGCCTTGTCATACTTCTTTCTCAATTTTGAACCAGTCTGTTGTTCCATATAAGATTCTAACTCTTGCTTCTTGACCCAAATACAGGTTTCTCAGGAGACAGGTAAGATGCTCTGGTATTCCCGTCTCTTTGAGAGTTTTTCACAGTTTGTTATGATCCACACTGTCAAAGGCATAGTCGGTGGAACAGAGGTAGAGATTTTTCTGGAATTTCCTTGCTTTTTCTATGATCCAGCAAATGTTGGCAATTTGATCTCTGGTTCTTCTGATTTTTCTAAGCCCAGCTTGTATTCATCTGGAAGTTCTCAGTTCACGTACTGCTGAAGCCTAGCTTGAAGGATTTTGAGCATAACATTAATAGCACAGGAGATGAGCATACTTTTCCATCAGTTTGAACATTCTTTAGTACTGCCCTTCTTGGGAATTGGGATGCAGATTGACTTTTTCCAGTCCTGTGGCCACTGCTGGGTTTTCGAAATTTGCTGACATATTGAGTGCAGCACTTTAATAGCATCATCTTTTAGGATTTTAAATAGCTCTGCTGGAATTCCATCATCTCCAGGTAGATTTATTGGCAGCAGTACTTTCTGAGGCCCACTTGACTTCACGCTCCAGAATGTCTGGCTCTGGGTGAGTGACCACACCTTTGATGTTATCTGGGTTATTAAAATATTTTGTACAGTTCATCTGTGTATTCTTGCCATCTTTTCTTGATTTCTTCCATTAGGGCTTTACTATTTCTGTCCTTTATTGTGCTCATCTTTGGATGAAATATTCCTTTAATGTCTCCATTTTTCTTGAAGAGCTGTCTAGTTATTCCTGTTCTGTTACTTTCCTCAATTTCTTAGCATTGTTCATTGAAGAAGGCCTTCTTGTCTCCTTGCTTTTCTCTGGAAGTCTGCCTTCAGTCGGGTATACCTTTCCCTTTCTCCCTTGCTTTTTGTTTCTCTTCTTTTCTCAGCTATTTTAAAGCTTCCTCAGACAACCATTTTGCCTTCTGACATTTCTTTTTCTTTGGGTTGGTTTTGTTTACTGCCTCCTGTACAATATTACCTGTACAATTTGACCTTTGAAGTATGTAAACAAGGTCAACTAAAAGTACTGGGAAAATCATCAAAGAAGACATGAGGTGATAATTATAGTTAAAGTTTTCTAAGATTTTTTTATATTAACTTGAAATTTTTATGTCAAATATATAGGTTCAAAATTTATTGCTATCCATAATGACAAAGAAATAGAATGCATAATATCTAAAATAGTAAAGAGGGAAACAGATCTAAAATATAAAGCTTAGTAATATACTTAATGCTAAAGAATAAATTTAAAAATAACATATTTAGTAATATGTGAAGTAATATAGCAATGTTTAAAACAAAGTTATAGTTTAAAATATATATAAATAATAATAATCACAATGTAATAATCTAAATATTCCCATATAAGTCATTAGATAAAGAAAAATAAACATGGACAATGTAGAAAGAAGGGATAATAAATACAAGAAAATGCTTGATGAGATAGGAAACAAAAATGTTTTATTAGGCTCTCTGAAGTTGTTCCTCTGAAGAGTTTAGTTAAATAGTAAATTATTTGTTGAATCAAAGCAAGAAAAATATATAATGTTAGAAATAAAAGATATCTATAGAAAGGATTGAAAATAGTGAAAAAAGTTTTATTGGAATATATTTGGAAAGGGTAGATTAAATAGTTAATTTTTGGGGGGAAATGTAATGATATTTTTAAGGAGAAAAGTTATAATCTATAACCATTAAAATATTTGAAATCTAAAGTAACATCAGGTACAAATTCTATAAGTGTCTAATCTTACATAGATTAGAATAGAGAAAAAAAATTTTTCTCATCTTTGATGTCTCATATAATCTTAATGTAGAAATTAAATAAGGAGAGATTTGATGTCCTGTTAATATGAACAGGTAAGGGTTCCAGAATTGAATATAAATTTGGAAAAGAGAAGTTATATAATTATTCTCAAGCCTAGTGAGTTAGACCCAACCAGAAATACTGAAACTGTCTACATTAATGTCATTTGCTCTCTCTTTATTTGAAGCCATGAGTGTAAACAATTATTAAATTCCTCAATAAAACATAAGAAAAATTCAGTTCAGAACTTTTGTTTATATAATATAACAGGAGACTACTTGGAAACACGTATCACCATTTAGCCTTTTAAGTCTAAAATTTTGCCTATTTTTGGTTTTATTTTGGAATAGTTTTATTTGGAGATAAAATTTATAAGCTATGTGAACTGTGGGTTTTTCTTTGCCCCTCCTTCTGAGCTTTTTAAAATGTTATGAGATTGTATAACATCATGTTTATGAAAATACTTAAAACCAAACTGTTTCATTTTGGATTATTTTAAGCAAATTGTGTTTTCCATAATGCCTTATATGAGAAAGCTGATGGCTAAGGGATTGTAATGAGAACAGGAAAGTTCAAAACTAAAATATCATTTGTTTGTCATGTGAGCTTGTTACTGAGTTATTTCTCCTTTCTATTTTGCCTAAATGACAATCTTGTGGGTCGACATAGGGTAGAAGTGGAGAGGGGAAAGGGTGTTATCCATGATTGGTTTGTCTTACAGTCTTTAGCTAGTATTTTTTGGTATTTTTATTTGATTCATTTTCTTGTCTACTTTTGCCAGAATTTTCTACGCGTAAAACTTTGAGAAGCAAATATCAAATGTAAACGAAAAATGAAAACTGTAATAAGATAATAAGAAGCTGGATGAGCTTTCAAATAGTTATCCACCCACCTCATATTACTTACAGTGCAGAAAACTCAATTTTAAATATAACTGTCCAATTCCACAGCACGGAAAATGAGACTATATATATCATTACAGTCCCCAGTAGAGATAATGAGAGCATATGCACAGCTACAGCTATCCATTGAGATAATGAGATTATAAATACTATACTCCTACTCTTTCCAGGTGTAATGAGAAGCTACTGTTTTATGGCCATATTTCCTGCAATCATCCTTGAGACCAGGAAACAGTGAATTCAGAGACAACCTAATGAGGAATAGAAACAGATAACAATTTATCAGAACCTTTCCAAAATCAGCTCATGAAGAAAGGCACAAATGGCAACAAAGTTACTGAATACATCCGTTTGTTAACTAATACCTGCTGTTGTTAGAGAACCATGAACAATGAAGGCATTATTAAAGAGGCAATGACTAGAAATACTCCTCTACAGAGTTCAACATCATCCAACAGCTCTCATAAATGTAGGGTACAATTTAGAGCTTTTTGGAAATACTCATTTAATGAATTTCTTTCTTTTTCAAAGTAAAGAAAAATCAGTGTCTAACACATTATTCATAAAAAATGTTTTTGGCAATAAAAATATTTCTTGCAGCCAGAGTATATTTGTATTCCTTAGATATGTACATATTTCTAGTGATATTTGTGTTCAAAAATATAATGTGAAAAGAGGTCCAGGCTCAGTTTGGAAATTGGGTGGGGGATTAATTTCCATGTAATTCAAGTTGAAAATTTTTTTAATATTCTTCTGTTCAGTTTTGATACTTGAAATTTAATCCCCCAAAGTAAAATGTCCTTGCATATAAGAAAATGTGATTCTAGTTTTAGGAAGATGGAATTAATTTTTTTATTCTCTTCTGCATGGACTAAGTTTCAGATTTTTAATCTCTGATTAGTTTGAGCCTTTGCTAGAAGTTTTGGAGTAAAATCCAGATTTTGAATATTTCACAAAATTATTTCTGTGTACTTCTAAATTTCAAAATCCACCACTCACCTCCCATCCCCTGCTGCTTTAAGATCCAGAAACAGTGGTTTTCTTACTGTTGTCCAATATGCAAAGTCTTTTTCTAGGCCTTGTTCACAAAGGCTTAAACCCACTTTCTTAGCTAGAAAATGATTTTTTCTCTCCTGCCTTTAGGTATCCAGGCAAGAGAAATCTGTCATTCCTGATCATTTTATTTAAGAGACCACTCTTAACCTATCAACTCAGTCAGGTTACTGTATCATGATACATTTCCATTTTTTTTTTTTTTAGTAATTATCACAATCTGAAGATATATTTCACTTATATTATTTAATATCTGTCTTCCCTAAAAAAACATGAGGCAAGAAATAAGAAAACATTTCTATATTGTGTATAGTTATAAAATAGGAACATAACACATGCCTGAGATATTATAGATAATAGATGACTGATAAATAGAATCATGTCTATGTACAGGTGACTATAAATAAACAAAAATAATTAAGGCTATGCTTATTCTATGTTGGATATGTATTTCTGGATACCTAAGATGATTTCACACACACACACACACACACACACACACACATTGTTATTGTTCAGCCGTCTAGTTGTGTCCGAGTCTTTGCGACCCCATGGATTGCAGCACGCCAGTAGTAAAGAACCCACCTGCCAATTCAAGAGACTTAAAGAGACATGAATTTGATCCCTAGGTCGGGAAGAAACCCTGGAGGAGGGCATGGCAACCCATATCAGTGTTCTTGCCTGGAGAATCCCATGGACAGAGGAGCCTGGCAGGCTACGGTCCATAGGGTCACTAAGAGTCAGACACAACTGAAGTGACTTCACACACAGTATATATCTAAAGTAGCTCCAGAACTACTCCATACCCTTGAAAATGTTCTAACTTTAACTAGAGGAACATTCATAATCCAAAAACAGAGGTAATGGAAGTAAAGACTTGACTTCCTTCAAATTGAGAAATTTGTTTTTAGAAAGACTCGGAGGAAGCCCATTGTTGGCCAAAGTGTTCTTAAACAAGTCCTCACTCCTTGCTGTTACTTTCATCTTTAGCTTTCTTGATCCCTTGAGAAACATATCCAGTCTAAGTTTTCACTTCAACTCTCTGTCTAGCTTTGTGGAAACCTGCTTTTGTAAGTTGTATTTAATTTTGCAAATTTTATGATACCCAATTTCTTATCTTTGGTGTCTGGTTCATTTCAGAGCAATTGCAAGTAAGAGTTGCCCCTGCTTCTTTAGTTCAGTTCAGTTCAGTTCAGTCCCTCAGTTATGTCTGACTCTTTGCGACCCCATGAATCGCAGCACGCCAGGCCTCCCTGTCCATCACCAACCCCTGGAGTTTACTCAAGCTCATGTCCATTGAATAGGTGATGCCATCCAGCCGTCTCATCCTCTGTCGTCCCCTTCTCCTCCTGCCCCCAATACCTCCCATAATCAGGGTCTTTTCCAGTGAGTCAACTCTTCCCATGAGGTGGTCAAAGTACTGGAGTTTCAGCTTCAGCATCAGTCCTTCCAATGAACACCCAGGACTGACCTCCTTCAGGATGGACTGGTTGGACCTCCTTGCAGTCCAAGGGACTCTCAAGAGTCTTCTCCAACACCACAGTTCAAAAGCATCAATTTTTTAATTTTAATCAATTTTTAAATCAGCTTTCTTCACAGTCCAACTCTCACATCCATACATGACCACTGGAAAAACCATAGCCTTGACTAGATGGATCTTTTTTGGCAAAGTAATATCTCTGCTTATTAATATGCTATCTAGGTTGGTCATAACTTTCCTTCCAAGGAGTAAGCGTCTTTTAATTTCATGGCTGCAATCACCATCTGCAGTGATTTTGGAGCCCCAAAATATAAAGTCTGACACTGTTTCCACTGTTTCCCCATCTATTTGCCATGAAGTGATGGGACCAGATGCCATGATATTAGTTTTCCAAATGTTGAGCTTTAAGCCAAATTTGCACTCTCCTCATTCACTTTCAAGAGGTTTTTTAGTTCCTCTTCACTTTCTGCCATAAGGGTGGTGTGTCATCTGCATATCTGAGGTTATTGGTATTTCTCCCGGAAATCTTGATTCCAGCTTGTGCTTCTTCCAGCCCAGCGTTTCTCATGATGTACTCTGCATAAGTTAAATAAGCAGGGTGACAATATACAGCCTTGACGTACTCATTTTCCTATTTGGAACCAGTCTGTTGTTCTATGTCCAGTTCTAACTGTTGCTTCCTGACCTGCATATAGGTTTCTCAAGAGGTGGGTCAGGTGGTCTGATATTCCCATCTCCTTCAGAATTTTCCACAGTTTATTGTGATTCACACAGTCAAAGTCTTTGGCATAGTCAATAAAGCAGAAATAGATGTATTTCTGGAACTCTCTTGCTTTTTTGATGATCTAATGATTGTTGGCAATTTGATCTCTGGTTCCTCTGCCTTTTCTAAAACCAGCTTGAACATCTGGAAGTTCATAGTTCATGTATTGCTAAAGCCTGGCTTGCAGAATTTTGAGCATTACTTTACTAGCATGGGAGATGAGTGCAACTGTGTGGTAGTTTGAGCATTCTTTGGCATTGCCTTTCTTTGGGATTGGAATGAAAACTGACCTTTTCCAGTCCTGTGGCCACTGCTGAGTTTTCCAAATTTGCTGGCATATTGAGTGCAGCACTTTCACAGCATCATCTTCCAGGATTTGAAATAGCTCAACTGGAATCCATCACATCCACTAGCTTTGTTCGTAGTGATGCTTTCTGAGGCCCACTTGACTTCACATTCCAGGATGTCTGGCTCTAGGTGAGTGATCACACCATTGTGATTATCTGGGTCATGAAGATCTTTTTTGTACAGTTCTTCTGTGTATTCTTGCCACCTCTTCTTAATATCTTCTGCTTCTGTTAGGTCCATACCATTTCTGTCCTTTATTGAACCCATCTTTGCATGAAATGTTCCCTTGGTATCTCTAATTTTCTTGAAGAGATCTCTAGTCTTTCCCATTCTATTGTTTTCCTCTATACCATTTAAGAAATCAACTGTAAACCAAATAGAGGTGGTAGTAGAAGCATTTTTAATCCTTAATCTTTTTATCTTCTTATTTCCACCATTCCTACCCTCATTTAAGACAGTTATTCTTAGAAGTCCTTCTTTCCATTGATGACAGAGCTACCCCATTCTATCATATTTACACAGGTTAAAACTTTAGAGACATTGTTGATTCTGCCCATTACTTTGTTTTTAAATTTAATTCATGGCTTCACAGTTTAAATTTTAAGTTAACTTTTTTTACCTATGATTGCTTTCATGTTTTTATGCCCACGAGAGTCTTGTTATAATACAAACCTGCAGTACATTCTGCATGAGAAATTTTAATTAGTTGCCCCTATGTCCCAATGTAGTCTCCATACTGCTAAAAATAACCTTATTAAAGTAGCTGATGATTTATTTTCTAAGGCTGACTAGATCACAATAGATTTAAATACAATTTCTCAATCAAACAGTTCAATCTTATTATGCTATGATTTCAACCGGCATTTCTGGAGGGATCTTTGATCTTTCCCTTGACATCCACAGTACTAAAGTAAAAATAGAAAACTCTACATTCCCTGAACCTTCCTTTATTTTCATTTTACCTGTATTATTTCCTTTGTGTTTCAGAAGAGAAATTATAGCAGTAAAGGCAGATATTCAGTTCAGTTCAGTCGCTCAGTCATGTCTGAAATGTGTTGCTCCATGGATTGCAGCACGGGAGGCTTCCTTGTCCATCACTAACTCCTGGAGCTTGCTCAAACGTATGTCCATTGAGTTGGTGATGCCATGCAACCATCTCATATCCTGTAGTCCCCTTCTATGTATGCCTTCTTTCCCAGCATCAGGGTCTTTTCCAATGAATAAGTTCCTCACATCAAGTGGCTGAAATATTGGACCTTCAGCTTCAGCATCAGTCCTTCCAATGAATATTCAGGGTTGATTTCTTTTAGGATGGACTGCTTGGATTTTCTTGTAGTCCAAAGGACTGTCAAGAGTCTTCTCCAACACCACAGTTCAAAAGCATCAATTCTTCAGAGTTCAGCATTCTTTATAGTCCAACTCTCACATTCATACTTGACTACTGGGAAAACCACAGCTTTGACTAGATGGACCTTTGTCAGCAAAGTAATATCTCTGCTTTTTAATATGCTCTCTAGGTTGGTCATAGCTTTTCTTCCAAGGAGCAAGCGTCTTTTAATTTCATGGCTGCAGTCACCATCTGCAGTGATTTTGGAGTCTAAGAAAAGAAAGTCTGTCAGTGTTTCCATTGTTTCCCCATCTACTTGCCATGAAATAATGGGACTGGATGCCGTGATCTTTGTTTTTTGAATGTTGAATTTTAAGCCAACTTTTTCACCATGCTCTTTCACTTTGATTAGAGGCTCTTTAGTTCCTCTTCACTTTCTGCCATAAGGGTGGTATCATCTGTGTATCTGAGATATTTCTCCTGCAATCTTGATTCCAGCTTGCACTTCATCCAGCCCAGCATTTCTCATGATGTACTCTGCATATAAGTTAAATAAGCAGGGTGACAATATATAGCCTTGACGTACTCCTTTTCCTATTTGGAACCATCCTGTTGTTCCATGTCCAGTTCTAACTGTTGCTTCCTGACCTGCATATAGGTTTCTTAGGAGGCAGGTCAGGTAGTCTGGTATAGCCATCTCTTTCAGAGATTTCCACAGTTTGTGGTGATCCATACAGTCAAAGGCTTTGGCATAGTCAATAAAGCAGAAGTAGATGTATTTCTGGAACTCTCTTGCTTTTTTGATGATCTAATGATTGTTGGCAATTTGATCTCTGGTTCCTCTGCCTTTTCTAAATCCAGCTTGAACATCTGGAAGTTCACGATTCACATACTGTTGAAGCCTGGCTTGGAGAATTTGGAGCACTATTTTGCAAGTGTGTGAGATAGTGCAATTGTGCAGTAGTTTGAACATTATTTTGTATTACCCTTCTTTAGGACTGGAATGAACATCTACCTTTTCTAGTCCTGTGGCCACTTGCTGTGTTTTCCAAATTTGCTGGCATATTGAGTGCAGCACTTTCACAGCATCGTCTTTTAGGATTTGAAATAGCTCAGCTGGAATTCCATCACCTCTACCAGATTTGTTCATAGTGAGGTTTCCTAAGGCCCACTTGACTTCACATTCTAGGATATCTGGCTCTAGGTGAGTGACCATGCATTCATGGTCATCTGGGTCAGTAAGATCTTTTATTGTATAGTTCGTCTGTGTATTCTTGCCACCTCTTCTTAATATCTTCTGCTTCTGTTAGGTCGATACCAGTTCTGTCCTTTATTTTGTCCCTCTTTGCATGAAAACTTCACTTAGTATCTCTAATTTTCTTGAAGAGATCTCTTTTTTTAAAAAAAAATATTTTTTATAATCTCAAAATAATTACCACATAAAACTGAAATATTCAAATCCATAGCATCTATAGAAAATTAAATAACTAGGCATAACTTTTACACAAGCTGTTAGTCTTCTAGGCTGAATAAACCAAAGTTGTATTAATAGGAAAAAGTCTCCTCTGTTTTATTTACAAATTCAATACTATTCCATTCATGTTTTCAGCAGGTTTTTAAAATGGAAATTGATAAGGTAATTTAAAAATATATATGGAAATGAAAATGACCAAGAAAAGTCAAATTATTTATGTTAGTTTTCTGTTGCTACCATTAACACAAACAGTGGCTTAAAACAAAATTAATTTGTTATTTCACAGTTTCTGTAGTTCAGAAGACCAGGCCCAGCTCAGGTGGGTTCTGTAATTTAAAGTCTCAAAAAAAAATACAGTTTCATAGGGGTATAATCAGGGTGTCAGCCAGGCTACATGCTCCTTTGGAGGACTGACTAGGATTGGATACATTTCTAAGGTGATTTAGGTTGTTGGCAGAATTCAGTTCCTTGTAGCGGTGAGGCTGAGGTTCCCTGTTTTCTTGCTACTCTTAGCCACAGGTGCCTCTCAGCTCCTAGGGATTGCCTAACTGCATGGCTCTCACAATACCTGATAACTTATTTCTTCTACATGATAATCTTATATAAGGTAATATAATCATGAGAATGACAACCCTTTCATTTTTTCTATGTAACATAAGCTAATCAAGGGAGCCATTAATCCATCATATCCTCAGGTCCTGCCCATGCTCATGGAGATGGTACTGTGCAAAGTATATATTCCAGGGGTTGGGAAACTTAATTGGCCATCTTAGAATTCTGTCTGCCACAGTATTCCCTAAGCATAAGAATTAAGCCTAAGGATGTACACAACCAGTCATAAAGGCTCATTATAAAACTGGTTAATAATGTCTATTATTGGTTTGAGAATACACAGATATAGAAGAAAGCTGAGTGACAGGAAACAGACCCACACATATAGAACTGCTATTTGTTTTAAAGATGAGAATGTAGTGGATTGAAGAAAAGATATTTTTAATAAAGAATGTTGTATCAATTGGTTAGTTACCTAGAAAAAAACTGAAAACAGAAGCAAATCTTCACCATCTACCTTATATCATAACATAAAAGTCAATTCCAAATGAATTGGATGTTTAAATGTAAGAATTAAAACAATAGAATTTACTTAAGGTAACATATGGGAATATCTTCAGGACCATGAGTTCAGCAAAGATATTTTAAGGATGGAATGGAAAGCATTAATCATACAACATGGATAGGATTCATGAGTTGCTAAGTCGTGTGTGACTCTCTGTGACTCTATGGACTGTAGCCCCCAGGCTCATGTGACCATGAGATTTTCCCAGGCAAGAATACTGGAGTAGGTGGCCATTTCCTTCTCCAGGGAATCTTCCTGACCCTGGAATCAATCCTGGGTCTCCTGCACTGCATGCAAATTCTTTGCCTACTGAGTCATCAGGGAAGATAAATTTGGCTATTTATTTATATTTGTCACAAGGACCATTAGAAAGTAAAAGCTCAATGCATAGAAATAGAAGATACTTTCAATATCCATCAAATGGCTCATATACAATATATCAAGAACTGACTTTTAGAGTGTGACAAAAAAATAAGTAGCCAATAAACATGAAAATTTATTCACTTAATTTTTAATAATATGCACATTAATCTGACAATGTTATACAACTTCGCATCTGTCAGAATGGCTAAAAAATTTTAAAACCTAATAATTGGCAGTCCTTTTGGTCAATATTTAGAGTAATTAGAAATTTTATGCATTTCTGTCAGGAACATAATTTGGTAAAGCTATTGCAGAAGAAAACACAATTGTGTCTACAAAAGCTGCTGCTGCTAAGTCACTTCAGTCGTGTCCGACTCTGTGTGACCCCATAGATGGCAGCCCACCAGGCTCCCCCATCCCTGGGATTCTCCAGGCAAGAACACTGGAGTGGTTGCCATTTCCTTGTCCAATGCACGAAAGCGAAAAGTGAAAGTGAAGTCGCTCAGTCATGTCCGACTCTTAGTGACCTCATGGACTGCAGTCCACCAGGCTCCTCTGTCCATGGGATTTTCCAGGCAAGAGTACTGGAGTAGTCATGTGCAAATCTTATTAGTCAGGCATTTACTGTCATATATGCAAGAAAAGATATGGAGAATATTCATAGCAGCACAGTTTGAATTTGCCCAATTTGGAAACAGCCCAAATGTATATCAGTAGTAGAATGGGTAAGTAAATTTGGCATATTCATGTAATGGAATGTTAAAACACAATAAGATGAATCTCATAAATATTGAGCCAGAGAAACTCTATGCAAAAGCATGAATTACTGATTCAGTTTATATAAAATATAGAAAGAGGAATATCCAATAGTTTGTGATATAAGTCAGGATGGAGACCACTCTTGACAATGGAAGTAAGGAAACTAGGAGGGCCATATGAGAGCCTTAGTGCTGAGAGGTCTGCTCAAACACAAATATGCGCAGGTTGTGAAAATTCGTTGAAGTGTACTTTCATGGTCTATGCATTTCTTGATATATTGTCTTAAAAACATAATCTTCAGCTTTGTAGGGTAATTTTATTTAACTTTTAATTTGCATTGTTTATACACACATCAAAACTCTACAGTTAACTGTGACGTGTGTGTGTATTGGTCGCTCAGTCGTGTCTGACTCTGCAACCCCAAGGACTGTAGCCTGCCAGGCTCCTCTGTCCATGGGATTCTCCAGGCAAGAATACTAAAGTGGACTGCCATTTCCTTCTCCACATTTAACTGTGATAATTACCTATGAATGCATTTATTTGTGCCTTATATACTGAAATACAGCTTTGTGCTTGACTAGAGAATACATGATGTGATTACTAATTATTCTGTTAACATCGTGACATTGATAGACTTCTTGTCAGCCTGAACTTTGATGATGATAGTAATTTCAAGCAACTTACTCCGTGTTTCCTCAAAATGCAGTGTATTTGTAGTCACATGGGTACTGTAATATATTAATTTTATTCTTTTTTCCCCCGAAGATAAAAGCAACATATGCTTGAAAATTTTTCCATGTCAATATATGTAATGCTTTCACATTGACTATTTGCAAATTTTATTTAAATTTCAAAGTTAACTTTGAGCTTAAGGTTTTTGTAATTCTGATTTAGTTTGTCCATCAAGTAAGCACATCTCTTGGAAGATATCACTTGGTGGTTTTGCATCAAATACCCATAAAATATCTTTTTACTGGGCTATGACTTTTTAGAAGTATTCTTTTCTTCTCTATGCTAGTCTGACAGCTGAGAGATTAGGAAAAAGAATTTACAGTCATCCCTTGGTATCCATCAGGGATTGGTTCCAGGATACCTTGCAGAGACTAAAATCTTCAGTGCTTAAGCCCCTCATATAAAATAGTGTAGAATTTACATACCTTCTTATATACTTTAAACCATTTCTGGTTACTTATGCTATCTAATACAATGTAAATGCTATGTGAATAGTTGCAGATATGTAGCAAATTCAGATATAGCTCTTGGAACTATTTGGAGTTTTTCATTTTGTTTCTTGGAATATTTTTGATGTGATGTAACCCATGGATATAGAAGGTCAATTGTATTTTATTTCCAGAATACTTTCTTAGTCCACTTATATTTATTTCTGTTACTTGGTGAGAAGAAAACTTTGCATGTCAGTGAACTTTTTTAAGAAACTTTTCCCCTGCTTCTGAGAGTAAAACTGTCTGCAAGTGTTAATACACTTAGAGAGTTCACAAATCAGCTATCCAAAATAACTCATAGGAAAGTAAACTGTAACTGTGAAACCTCCAAATCTTAGAAGAAACAGTATTTAACTACACTTATTTGCCCTAACACGTAGGCTTAAAGCTTTAGAAATAAAATCTTGAAATTTTATAAGTCTGTAATTTTCTTATAAAATTATTTCAGATTAAAAAAATAATTTCATCACTTTAAAACACATCAGGCTCTAAATCTATTTTTGCTCAAGCATTTTTGAGTAAAGATTTTAAGAAATAGAAAAAAAACTCTTATTTTGTCTATTTCTGGCCTAACCAGAGAAAAAAATCAGTGTGGACAGGAATGTTTTTCAGAGTACTGAAGCCTAAGTAAATAATCATCAAAATGTTTCATTTTATTATTGTTTTTGATGTAAGTAAGAATGAGGGCTTCCCAGGATGCTAGTGGTAAAGAACTTGCCTGCCAAGGCAGGAGACATAAGAGGTGTGGGTTCAATCAATCCCTGAGTCAGGAAGATTCCCTGGAGGAGGCCATGGCAACCCACTCCAGTATCTTGCCTGGAGAATCCCATGGACAAAGAAGCCTGGTGGGCTATAGTCCATAGTGCCACAAAGAGTTGGACATGATTGAAGTGACTTAGCAGCAGCAGCAGCAAATAAGAATGAACTATTTCAAAAATCTTCCTGCCTTCTTAGAGACTAGGAGGAAAAATTGGCCATTTCTAGGAGTCTTTCACACCTCAGATTGCTAAAACAAAATTACTATAGGCTGGGTGGTCTAATAAGCAACAGAAGTTTATTTTTCACAGCTCTAAAAGGTAGAAGGAAGTCCAAGATCAGGATGTCAGTACAGTGAGCTGCTCTTCTAGGTTGCCGACTACCAATTTCTTGTGTCCTCACATGGCAGAGTAAGGAGCTGAAGAAAACTTGGGACTCTTAAAGGGCATTAATCTCATTTATGAAGACTCAACCCTCATGACCCCATCTAAGCCTAATTAACTCTCAAAGGCCCCACCTCTTGATATCATTAAATAAATTCATGGTATTTCAACATATCAGTCTTGGGTGGGTGGCACATTCAGTCTATAACACTGACTCTTAAATGAGTCAGTTATTTTCACATGTTATCTAATCTGGGCCTCTATTATAATGGACCATAGCATCTTTTCTCCATTCTACTGTCTTATTGAACTAACTATCAGTAATGTAACTTTTTTCATTTTCAGTTCAGTTCAGTTCAGTCGCTCAGTCGTGACCAACTCTTTGTGATCCATGAACTGCAGCACGCCAGGCCTCCCTGTCCATCACCAACTCCTGGAGTCCACCCAAACCCATGTCTATTGAGTCGGTGATGCCATCCAACCATCTCATCCTCTGTCGGCCCCTTCTCCTCCTGCCCTCAATCTTTCCCAGCATCAAGGTCTTTTCCAATGAGTCAGCTCTTCGCATGAGGTGGCCAAAGTATTGGAGTTTCAGCTTCAGCATCAGTCCTACCAATGAACACCCAGGACTGAGCTCCTTTAGGATGGACTGGTTGGACCTCCTTGCAGTCCAAGGGACTCTTCCGGAGTCTTCTCCAAATCCACAGTTCAAAAGCATCAATTCTTTGGCACTCAGCTTTCTTCACAGTCCAACTCTCACATCTATACCTGACCACTGGAAAAACCACAGCCTTGACTAGATGGACCTTTGTTGACAAAGTAATGTCTGTGCTTTTTAATATGCTGTCTAGGTTAGTCATAACTTCCCTTCCAAGGAATAAGCATCTTTTAATTTCATGGCTGAAATCACCATCTGCAGTGATTTTGAAGCCCAGAAAAATAAAGTCAGCCACTGTTTCCACTGTTTCCCCATCTATTTGCCATGAAGTGATGGGACCAGATGCCATGATCTTAGTTTTCTGAATGTTGAGCTTTAAGCCAACTTTCTCACTCTCTTCCTTCACTTTCATCAAGAGGCTCTTTAGTTCTTCTTCACTTTCTGCCCTAAGGGTGGTGCCATCTGCATATCTGAGGTTATTGATATTTCTCCTGGCAATCTTGATTCCAGCTTGCTTCCTCCAGCCCAGCGTTTCTCATGATTTTTTTTTTTCTCATAATTTTTCATTTTAGGCTTTTCAAATATGTTTGAGGGAATATTTTCAGTATTCTTTTTTGTTTTTTTTAAGATTGTTTTGTTTCAATGTGGACCATTTTTAAAGTCTTTTTTGAATTTGTTACCACATTGCTTCCATGTTTTGGTTTTTTGGCTATGAGGTATATGGGATCTTGGCTGCTTGACCAGGGAATCAAACCTGCACCCTCTGCATTGGAGAACAAAGTCTTAGCCACTGGCCCACCAGGGAAGTCTGTAAGTGTTCTTATATTCAATGAAGAAACATTTCTCTTATATGTCAATGCCTCGTATATGTCAACATGCCTCTTGTATGTCAATCACCGTACTGAGATTTGTAGATACAAAGATGAATTTAAAGGGACTCCAATCTAAAGAGTACATGGTGATAATGGTCAAGTAAATTTTAATAAAGCTTGATATCTGTAATATAGGTGGACACTAAATACAATGATGATAAGAAGCGGAGACTACCCAAGTGGAAAGAGAAGTCAATTCTTTTGGGTTTGTTTTCTCCTTAGTTTAGTGACATGATACTTTAAAATTCACAAAATCAGTCCATTAAATTGTAATCAATTTTTTAAATAGATGAAATTTTGAGATGTATCATGTAGTAAGATTAAGGATTTTTATGTGAAAGTTTTTTTCTTTTATACCTATATTCAGGCATATATTCATATATTTGTGTGTGGTTGGTTGGTCTTTAAAATATACATCTTATTGGAAGTCAAAATCTAAAAGGTTTTAAGCTTTTTTTCTTGTTTTTGCATTGCTAGAATAAGAAACAGCAGATGCAAAACATAGACAAATTCAAAACTAACATTAACAAAACATAGACATACTCAATTAGCTATAGTTTGGTTTGTCTGGATTGTAGACTGTGTGTTAGGGAAATAAATGGAGGGAAGATGTATGTAGGAGCCCCATATTGTAAGGTTTTAAATGCTCTTTAATTAATAATATTTTGAAATTTGTTTTATCAATAGCCCATGACATGCCTATAGTGTGGCCTACTGCCACACTATAGGCCACACTCTTCTTTGATTATACATGAAGATTAAATTTTAACACTTTTCTTGATTATACATAAAGATTAAATCTTAATCTTTATACATGCAGATTAAATTTGAAGTTAAGAGGAA
Source organism: Cervus canadensis (assembly GCF_019320065.1). Lineage (NCBI taxonomy): Eukaryota > Metazoa > Chordata > Mammalia > Artiodactyla > Cervidae > Cervus > Cervus canadensis. The sequence goes on along the minus strand of NC_057402.1, from coordinate 18,939,367 downwards.
ATATTTGTTGTTTATATGTTACTCCAGGAACTCAGAAATTTGAGGGCAAGGGGATAAGATTAATTTCTTTTAACCCAGGTGCCCAATCAGATACTCCAAGGTTAAGAGACAACTGCCAGAGAGAACGAACAGAAACTGATCAGGTGGGAAGCACAACCCTTAAGCTCCAAAGCGGTTTACCTGATGTGAAACAGAATCATTTAGGGGAGGAATAGGGAGAGTGCTTCAGGTTGGTTTAGGAGCTTCAGGAACACAGGGGAACTGCCAATGAGAACAGATGACTTGGGATGTCCTGTGTGATGCCACATCAAATTTCTTTTGAGTCAGTCTTTGGAAGAATTTGAATCAGGATATTATAGTATGAGGATTGTATAAAGTCAAAAACAATCCAAGAGTTGTATAAGAGGTTGTAAGAAACTAATTGGGCCCTATTTTTGTCTTATTAAATGAATTTTAAATACATTTCGGCTAAATAGGAAAATTATAATTATTGAATCAGAAGATGTTATCATGACAAAATTGTTTCATGTATACACTGAGCATGTACCCAGAGTTTAGGGCAACTGGAAAAGTTATCTTATGAGGCAGTAAAAGAAGCAACATCAAGGCCAGGAGAAGAGATGAAGTGACCAGGGATGTCCCTAGCCACAGGCATAAGAAACAGCAGCAAGAAAGGGTCTGGGGAAGCTATGGAAATGGGACAAATATTCATTAATTTATCAGTCATTTGCAGCACACAGGATGATTATAGAATTTGTTTATCTCAGTATTATTAATATTAGTTAAACCTTAATCTAAAAGAATCTTCAGAGTTGTTTTGTTTTTTAATTACTTCTGCTCAGCACCTGTCTGGATGTAATTACTAAAGCACATTATCATAAGTATCTAATCAAATCCTCCACACTGGAGTACACAATCCATTTCCTCATGAAAACTGTTCTAGTCATTCACTTAGAAATGTTACTGCCTTCTATTAAGCTGAATTTAAACCATTCTATTCTATTTATTTGAAGGAAGTTCTGTTTTTTGAATTTCAGTGGGCCCACTTAAATTCAAATTGTGTTGTTGGGTTACCTGAAAAAGTGAAATTCCTACATTTTGATGTCTACTGTCAGCAGTGTCTTCTGCACAATTAAAACTCAGCCTTGAGCCAGCCATCTGGCACACTCTGTAGACACAAGGAACAACACCTCAATTTGGTTATATTTCTGTTTTAAATGGGCTGGAAATATTGCAAAATGTCATATATATGCATATATATGTATATACACAATACATTCTTGTCAATGTCATATTCACAGTCATTTCATAGATTAATAGATACAGAAAACAAAATCTGGGACCTTTATTATACAATAGGTATACATAACTATTTTTCCTGGCTATCAAAAACAAAATTTTCTTTGACTCATACTGCATATTTTTAATGCATTTGAAGTATTCATTTCATGTTGGATCTAGATGCATAGGTTTTATGTTGATTCACCTTATCATCCTTCTTAATTCAGATCCCACACTTTTGTTTTTAATCTCCCATACAATAACTTTCCTTCTCATCATTAAAACACATTATCACAAATAAAATACTTAAATTGCCAGTCCTCCATCTCTGTATTTATATACAAATGTGCATACAAGTAAGTAATAATGTGTATTATGTGTGGTTTAAAAATTATGTATACTTAATGCAATGTTCTACTGCAACATTTTCATCTAATTTTTTGAGGTAACCCTTGCCGAAAAAAGGGCTTCCCAGGTGGTAAAGAACCTGTCTGCCAGTGCAGGAGACGTAAGAGACATGGGTTCAATCCCTGGGTCAGGAAGATCCCCTGGAGGAGGGCATGGCAACCCAGTCTAGTTTTCTTTCCTGGGGAATACCATGGACAGAGGAGCCTGGCACGTTACAGTCCATAGGGTCACAAAAGAGTCAGACAATGAAGTGACTTAAGGCATGCCGAAAAAAAATCAATAGATTTTGAGATCTGTTTCTTTAATTACATAGTATTACGGCTTGTGTCATGCCCCATTTTATCTATCCACTGACCCAACTGAAGCAGGTTAAGGTTTCTGAGGATGCCACAATGAACAACTTCACCCCTATCTCCATGTGTATCATATACAGATTTCCCTAGGATGTAAATCTAAGAGTATTGCTTGGCTATAAATGTAACTTTTCCCTTTACTTATATTACCAAATTGTTCTTTAATACTTGTGGTGTATAGCTTTACCGGCAGTATATTTGGGTTTCTCTTTTCCCCACACCCTGAAACTTTGGTGCAGTCACACTTTCAAATTTGCCAGTCAAGTGGATGAAAAATGTTTTCTCCTTGTTTCAGCTTGCATTTCTTTGAGTACTCCTGACACTGAGTGGCATCTTTATGTTTCACCTAGGAATTGCTTCCTTATAGCCTCTGCCCATATTTTATGTAGTTATCATTTTCTATAAATATATTATTTGTATATTCATGTTGTCTTGTTTTCTCTCACTACTAATCTTTTCTTACATGTTTTCAAACATAAAGTGGTTTATTTATCTATGGTGCTTTTTCTGTCTTCCATAATTAATCATATTAGCTCTTTTGTTTTTCCTTATCCCTTTAAAATTTCCTGATAGGTGAATTTTAGTTTGTTCCAGCAGATTTTGTTTTGGGGTGTTTCACTGGAGTTCTTTTCCAAAACTTCCATAGATTTCCTCTATATCCTTAGAGTATTAAGGAATGAGTGTGTGAAATATGGGTGCATTTCCTCTTCTGTCTATGGGACTATGAAAATTGTCTTTCTACTATCGATTTCTAATTACATTGCATTGTAAACTAATAAAAATTTATCCTGTAAAATTAAAATTTTTAGTATTTCTTCAGATAGCCACTTTTCTGCAATATGTGGACAATGTTTTATAATATTTTTATGATGTGATGAATATTTTTTATTTTCTATTCCTTGGGTATAAATGCTTTGAAATAGCAAGATCAAAGGTATGTAACTATATCATTTCTAATGTTGATCTGCTTTATATGTTAACTTATGCAAGAAGTATGTTAATTATGAAGCTAATCATTGTCCCTTTTACTGGCACATCAGCTGCTACTCTCCTCATCCTATTTCTCCTTCTCTCTTGTTTGGTTAATATTTGTCTGATACATATTTTTCTATTGTTTTATTTCTAAATTCTAAAGACAAATATTATGTCTATTCTGTCCCTTAGCATATTTTTGTGTCTGTGCTTATTTTTAATATTAGTAGCATTCTTCATTCATCAAAAACTTAATTGGTTCTTAGCCTTGTCAACCAGAATACTCTCCATTTCTGGGTCCACACAACTGTATTAGTGTATTTCTTATTGTCATAATTATGGGGCCTGGGAATTGTCATTGGAATTGTATAGTAACTGTTTAGCCATAGAGATCAGTTCACTCTCTGAGAGGATTATAGTCTTTTTGTTGTTTTTATCTTCTAGGGGAACTCTGTGGACTGGTAGCAAAAATTGGAAATCTTGTCTTATGGAATTGTCAGTGCTAGAGTTAACATATGAGAGATTTTGCTCATCTTTAAATGTCTTCATTTTTCCATTTTTTTCTATTTCATTTTAAACATTTAATTTTAACATTTTAAACATTTTGGGGGGCATGTGAGAAAATATATGTATAAAGTATATATGTAATAATATACTGTATGCATAATATACCTGTCTAAAATTATACTTTTTCTATTTTTCAAGTTAATGGATAATACTTTTTACACATTTTAAATTATATTCATGATTAAAATACATAGTCTTTCTAAACATGTAAATTTTTTGATCTTTGCTTTTTGGATTATGCTTGCTTGTGGAAAAAAACATACATTACCTGAAATCGTAAATTCTTCCATGATACTGCCATTGTCCCCTTTTTATAAACATGATATATGTATTTATGTGTCACTTAACATTGCTCAAATCTACATAAATAACATTGGCTTATAATTATTAAACTCAAACTTGGCATTGGAGAAGGAAATGGCAACCCACTCTAGTATTCTTGCCTGGAGAATCCCAGGGACAGAGGAGCCTGTTAGGCTGCTGTCTGTGGGGTCGCACAGAGTCGGACACGACTGACGTGATGCCGCAGCAGCAGCAGTTGTGATTAGTATTATTTTTGTTTAATAAGAAAAATCATTAAACACTGTATTTATCTCTGAATACAGTTTTGGGAAAAGTTAATAAACTTTAGTAGGCTTTGTTCTTATTTTTATATCCTTAAAACTGCAATTTACATTAGGATTTATACTTTTAATTTGAATCTTAGTTAATGTTAATGATCATAGTTTCTTATTTAATAAGAAAAATCATTAAATATACATTTTTCTCTGAGACCAAAGTTTTGGGAAAATTCTATACATTTTCATGTTTTGTTCTCATTATTGCTTATCTTTAAAAATTATGTAACTAACTTTTGGTTTTACTCACTGATTTAGACATTAGGTAAATTTTTCCCCCAAATGATATTTTCCTGTACCTTGCATATACTTTTGTTATTAATTTTTATTGCTTGTATTACTTTTAATTTTTGAAATCAGTCAATTTTATATTAATATTATACATATACAGGAAAGTTGACTCTGTTCTTAGAGACAGAATTTGATATATTTTTTATTTAATAGAACAAATATTTTTACTCATATAACCTAAATTCTTAGTAAATTTTTGCTGTTTGATCTATAAAGTTCTAAACAAATATGCTATGTTTAGTACTGTGATACACCTATCCTTTCCCCCGTATTTATTGTTTTCTAGGTATGTCTCTAGGAAAATACATATGCCTTGATTGATGGATTTACTATTTTAAAGTCCCAGTGCCAATTGCCCCAGCAGTAATAACTTCATTGTGGACTAAACCTTTCATAGAATTTTTCACTTGCAGGTAGTAACAGTACAATTCTTGTAAATAAAATCTAATCAGACACTTCCAGAGCCAGTTTAGTGTCTGAAAATGGGACTTAAAAACAGTTTTCCATTTGTTGCAAAATGGAAAAGCAACACCTGATTTGATCTCAGAGAGGCGAGAACCTCCAAATTGGACTAGTAGCATTATTTGGCCATATGCCCACGATGCGTCACAAAACCCCATGTGTAGAAAATAATATGAGATTTTAGAGGATGTGATAATGTAGTGTTTGATTCAGAGGTGGATAAGAGACACAGTCTGTGTCTGTTGGCACTAACCAACTTTTTTCTCTCCAAATTAAAGATATAAACCTTTGTGCTAGAGGAAACTAAATGGTAATAATTTGTTCTTACTCCTTGAGAAGTCACCATTCCCCAGTTTAAAGGTTCATGAAAAAGGACTGTGTTGCACTCAGTCAAACTCTGAGTCACAGTACCTACAAAATCTCCTAGTGAAAGAAGAAAAGACAGGAGATATTGGGCTGTAAATAGAAGGAATACAAAGCACACACATAGCTACTAAATATACTTTTAGGATCCACCAGTCTTCACCCATGCTTACCAAGGGTGGAGAAATATGTGTCTTTCTAGGACAAAAAACTCCACATATTTTGCACTTTGATGGTATGTGCAGAGTGAGGATCTTATAGAAGTGGGAGCAAAGCATGCAACTTTCAGTTCAATTCAGTCACTCAGTCGTGTCCGACTCTTTGTGACCCCATGGACTGCAGCATGCCAGGCCTCCCTGTCCATCACCAGCTCCCGAAATTTATTCAAACTCATGTCCATTGATGCCATCCAACCATCTCATCCTCTGTCACCCCTTCTCCGGCCTTCAATCTTTCCCAGCATCAGGGTCTTTTCAAATGAGTTGGTTCTTCATATCAGATGGCCAAATTATTGGGAGTTTCAGCTTCAGCATCAGTCCTTCCAATGAATATTCAGGACTGATTTCCTTTAGGATGGACTGGTTGGATCTCCTTGCTATCCAAGGGACCCTAAAGAGTCTTCTCCAACACCATAGTTCAAAAGCATCAATTCTTCAGCACTCAGCATTCTTTAAACTCCAACTCTCACACCCATACATGACTACTGGAAAAACCATAGCCTTGACTAGATGGACCTTTGTTGGCAAAGTAATGTCTCTGCTTTTTAATATGCTGTCTAGGTTGGTCATAGCATTTCTTCCAAGGAGCAAGCATCTTTTAATTTTATGGCTGCAGTCACCATCTACAGTGATTTTAGAGCCCCCAAAATAAAGTTTGTCAGTTTCCGCTGTTTTCCCATCTATTTGCCATGAAGTGACAGGACAAGATGCCATGATCTTAGTTTTCTGAATGTTGAGTTTTAAGCCAACTGTTAAGCCATACAACTTTTGGAGAAGAAAAATGATAAGGATTCAGTAAATAGAGAGGAGTGACATTCCAGTCTTCAGCTTAGATTTTTGTGTGGATGCAAGAATGAGTATGTGTAATACAAGTCCTTTCAACTCTAATTCTGCTTACTATGAACTCAGCCTCTTTTCGTGAGGACTTCAGTTTCGAGCACCTGAAGACAGACCCTTTTGCTAAACTTTTGAGGGCAGAACCATACAACACTCTAGGATAAAAATCTCTATATACACACTTTTTAAATTCTGACAAGTAAAGGAAATGTTCACCATAATGTGCCTCTGTGGTGTTATCATTAAAGCTGAACATTAGTATATTCAAGTGAAAGTCGCTCAGTTGTGTCCAACTCTTTGTATCCCATGGACTATACAGTCCATGGAATTCTCCAGGCCAGAATACCTGAGTGGATAGTCATTTCCTTCTCTAGGGGATCTTCCCAATCCAGGGGTTGAACCCAGGTCTCCTGCATTGCATGTAGATTCTTTACCAGCTGAACCACTGCTGCTGCTAAGTCACTTCAGTCGTGTCCGACTCTGTGCGACCCCACAGACGGCAGCCCATCGGGCTCCCCCGTCCCTGGGATTCTCCAGGCAAAAACACTGGAGTGGGTTGCCATTTCCTTCTCCAATGCATGAAAGTGAACAGTGAAAGTAAAGTCGCTCAGTCGTGTCCGACTCTTAACGACCCCATGGTCTGCAGCCTTCCAGGCTCCTCCGTCCATGGGATTTTCCAGGCAAGAGTACTAGAGTGGGGTGCCATTGCCTTCTCCGAGCTGAACCACTAGGGAAGCCCAAAACCTGAAAGTGAAAGTCACTAAGTTATGTCCAACTCTTGAGACCCCATGGACTGTAGCCTGCCAGGCTCCTCTGTCCATCGGATTCTTCAGCAAGAATACTGGAGTGGGTTGCCATTTCCTTCTCCAGGGGATCTTCCTGATGCAGGAATCTAACCCACGTCTCCTGCATCTCAGGCAGATTCTTTACCAACTGAGCTATGAGGGAAGCCCATGGACTATACAGTCTGTGGAATTCTCCAAGCCAGAATACTGGAGTGAGTAGCCTTTCCCTTCTCCAGGGGATCTTCCCAACCCAGGGATTGAACCCAGGTCTCCTGCATTGCAGGTGGATTCTTTTCTAGTTGAGAGCTGAGCCACAGGAAAGCCCTTAGTGTGTTCAATCGACTCTTATCCTAGCATCAGCATGCATTTCCGTTTAGAAATTTCCAACTTCATTGTGTGTCTCAAGTTGTTGTCAGTTGTCTTCTGAGTATATCACAGTCTTTCCATAAATACCTTCACCTGCCTTTACCAGAGGAAACAGCAACAATGCTATAATACAAAACACCCTAAGGGCTAAACAGGAAAATAAGAGGAGGTGGAACTTCCTTATCTCCTGGTCTTGTCAGTCTAATCAAACTGGCAGGAAGTATTCATTGTAGGCCTATTATCTCTCATCTACATCTGAGAATGTACCAGAGCTCTGTGAATAGAAACTAAGATCATTCTGTCAGTGACTCAATTGAAATACAATGCTCATCATTTTTATTTTAATATAGCAAGGTTTGAAAGAAACAACACAAAAGCCTTCACAGTCTGTTTTGGCCTCTTGTTACAAGCAGCAAGAAATTAGAATTGAACACAAGTGAGTTTTCCAGGTAGATAAAGTGAAATAAAATGTGGATCACATTCTCTGAATGGTCAGTGTAAGAAACCTTTCTGTTTCTAATCAGTGTAAAAGGACTGGATCATGAAACCAGTTATAAATCTATTAAATAATAAGAGAAAACTAGGAAAGTTGTATGTGCCCAGCATGAAGCAGAGACAACTGTGAATGATTTATACCTACTAGGACATAATTTTGCTACAATATACCCAGCAATTTAATACTGACACGTATGTTATAATGTGTCAGAATTGTGCAAGTAGGTAACAAGAAAATAAGCATGAAGGAAAGCTGACAAGTCTGAATTACTGGTGTTGATAAAATAAGGCCTGAGTGTCAAAATAAGGCTCTCCACTTCCTTTTGGAAATACAGTTTTATTGGAAGTTAGTAACGACTCATTCTTTAGGTATTGTCCATGGCTGTTTTCAAGCTACAACAGCAATGTTGAGTAGTTGCAAAGAAAAACTTATAGCCCAAAAAGCCTAAAATATTTACTGCCTGGCCCTTTATAGAAAAATGTCTGCCAAATTTTGCTGCAGAGGATAATTTTAATACATCCATACATCCTGATCAAGAAAATAAGTTATAGTCAAGCTTTGTGTTTTGTTTTGTTTTCTTTTAGCAGGGAAATCTTTATTGCAGGGCCAAGCGAGATGAGGGCTTCCCAGGTGACTCAGTGGTAAAAACATGCCTGGCAATACAGGAGACACAGGAGATCCCCTGGCCTAAGAAATGGCAACCGCTCCAGAGGGTTCCATAGAGAGGGAGATTGGTGGGCTGCAGTCTGGGGTGGCAGAGAGCTGGACATCACTGAGCATACTGAACACAAGCAAGGAGAACAGGTGGCTCCTGCTAAAACCCTGAGCTCCAGTGATGATTAAGTCCTTCAGGAGTGTTTGCTTAATTAAATATGCTACCCATATATTGAGAACTCCTTGAGTATGGCTCAACACCTTCATAAATGAACACATACACTGATTTGGTTTGGAATTGTGCAAAAATTTAATTCTGTGAAAAGTTTAGCATACCAAAGCCATTTTAATATAGGAATTACATACTTTAGGATACCAGTAAGTAATTGATATTATAATTATAAAAGTAATGCATGCATATGTTACAGTATTGAAATAGTGAATAAATTAAAGTTAGAGATGAAGTTCTTTCCTTACTTGCCGAGCTACTGTTAAGTTCTTTTTTTGTCTGTGCAGCCAGACTTTGTTATAACTTTAAATATACTTATTTTAAAATTTCTTATCAGTGTAAACAGTTTCTATTCTCCCTTTTTGGAAAATTGTGTTCTATAATAGACTTCCTCTTCCATTCTTATCCTATCCCACTGTTTCTTCTATAACATGTTTAATTGTATTTATTTTATATATTTTAAAGTATTTATAATGTTTATAAACAGATACGTAGCATATGGTATTTTGATTATTTGCTTAAAAGTATAATTTTTAACTTTTGTTTTACTTCTAGGTTGATCATAAAATTGAGAATCAATAAATAGAATGAAATACTATTAAAATTATGCAACTCTTTATCACAAATGAAGTATATTTTCAGCATCAGAATTTAGCTTTCAATCCCAGTTCATAAACATGCTCAGCAGTTTCTGCTTTTTAATCCTACGTGCTCAAAATTCTTAGATTCCTTTTCCAGTTTTTTTTTTAATTGTTTTCTGAGTAATTTAAAAATCATACTAATTTATACATATTTTCATTTTGCTTTCAAATTTTATAGAATGATTGACCAGACAAAAAATTCTGTTTTTTATGTAACTTTTTATTTTTTTGTATGTTTTAATGTAACTTTTTGTTTTTTGTAATTCACTTCTGCTGAATAGAAATCTAGTGTTAATTTAAAATTTACTTTTCTAGGAAATTTTGTTTTTCCTTTTAAAAATACTCAGTTTTCCTTTAATGGTTGAAATTAAAATTTCATAGCATTTTATCTAAATATAGTGTTCTGGTCATTTATCCCCCTTGGTCTATGTGGTTTCTTTCTTTCTTTCTTTCTTTTTTTGTGTCCTCAACAATAGCCTGTTCCACTTTATTTATTATATATATTTCATTTGTTTTTATTAGTTGGAGGCTAATTACTTTACAATATTGTAGTGGTTTTTGCCATACATTGACATGAATCAGCCATGGATTTACATGTGTTCCCCATCCCGATCCTCCCTCCCGCCTCCCTCCCCGTGGTTTCTTTCAATTCAATCTTTTTCAAGCTTTGAGGACTTTCTCCTCTTAAATGTTCCCCTGAATTTGCTAAAACTACCCTTAAGCAGATGTTGGACTCAATGACCGAATTAGAGTCCATGAGTATTAGTTTTCTCTTCTGTTTTCTAATTATATCTTTATGCTCTATGTTCTGGCAGAGATTTTCATATTGCCTATTATATTACCAGCTTGTCTCTTATCTGGGACTATTTTATTATATTTTAGTTCAGTAGTTACATATATTAATTCTTTATAATATTTTTTCTCTTGTTGCTATTTTCTCCTAGTAGTCTGTACTTAATTTGGTGATGGTTTAGTCACTAAGTCATGTCCAACTCTTGCTACCCCATGGACTGTAGCCTGTCGGGCTCCTCTGTCTATGAGATTCTTCAGACAAGAATACTGGAGTAGGTTGCCATTTCCTTCTGCAGGGGATCTTCCTGACCCAGGAATCAAACCCAGGTTTCCTGCATTGCAGGCAGATTCTTTACTGACTGAGCTTAATTTATGGATATGTTATCTTCTTAAATATCACTGATGTGAGTAATTTGAATGGATTAAAAGATTACCTTTTAAAATATTTTCCCTTAGGTGATATTACTGTTACAGTGACATTTAATTCAATCTGTATAACTGCTATGTCTTTTGTCTATAGTACCCCTGTTTGTAATTGACAGAAAAGAAAGGAAAAATAGAAGAGGGCCCTTGATCATGGTGTTTGTTCTGTGCTATTAACATTATTGTGACTTCAAGAAATCATTCAGATTATTGAAAGCCAAATAGCAAAATAATCAAATTTTTCTCATCAGCTAGTAATTCTTGAGTAAATACATTCTGCTCTATTAAAAAAACAGAAGTTGATCTTTCTTATCTTGGGAATTAGTTCTGTTTGTTTGTATTAATCTTCCTCATTTAAAAAATAATCAAATAATACATTGCTTTAAAGAAGTGGCTGGTACCGTTTCCGTCTACAAAAGATTAGGATTGATCTCTCAACAGGCCCCCTTGAAATAGAGGGGGACTGCAGATTGGCACAAGTTAACAGATGATGTTAAGTGGTTGGATTCCATTTCAGGAATTTGGGTAGGTTACATATAGGCAGGCTTTTTTTTTTTCCCTTCCACTGTTGCTTTTACTCTGGCAGCAGAGATATTTGAAGTTTTCCCTCTTGGGTAGAGCTACATTTTCTTCCTTTATTCTATTTCTTTCTCCTTTCTCTTAAACTAGTTAAAATAGGAATCTCCAGTAGATTTCTCATATCCTTGAGGAAATGTTTCTGTGAGCCTTGGTGTCTGTAGTTGAAAGAAGGAATGACCCGAGTGACCCAAGTTTTTCAGTCAGACAAGCCGCATTTCAAGTACTCAATACTCAAACTAAATCAGATGGTACAGTTATAGAATTTTGCCATCATTTCAGGAAAATCTGTTGAACAGCACTGGCCTAGTCTTCACTGATCTAGGCAATTCAGTTAAGTCCATGATATTGTGATGTAAGTGTAGGCATATACAGTAATGATGTAATTTTCATTTTTTAAAATTTGTTTTTTTAATCACATCATAAAGATAGTAAAAAAACTAATATCATATATTCTTAAGGCTTATTCAGGCATAAACATGTTTCCTCTACTGGATTAGTCCAGTGTAACATATGATAGATGAAGAAAATTGAAGTTGTTATTATAATCCAATTAAATTACATGAGTATAATGATATTGAAAATTAAATTAGATTTTCTCATTTATATCTTAAGATCTGTATATAAACAAGCACTGAATAAATAAAGCTAGAAAGTGTACTTGTTACTATAAAATGAAAGCTTTCCAAAGGAGAGTCACTCATTGAACAACTACTGGAAAAAATAATCCTATGGCAGTTACTTTAAGAAAAGACATTGCATAAGAATATATGGTATGAATATTATGCAGCCATAAAAAAGGATGAAAAATGCCATTTGCAACAACATATATGAACTTAGAGGCTGTCATACTGATTGAAGTAAATCAGACAGAAAGACAAATGTCATATGATATCACTTATATGTGGAATCTAAAAAAATGACAAAAAGGAACTTATTTACAAAATATAAATAGACTCATAGACATAGAAAACAAATTTATGGGTACCAAATGAGAATGAAGGGAAGGATAAATTAGGGATTTGGGATCAACAGAGGCATACTACCATATATAAAATAGATACAAACAACAAGGACCTACTGTATAGCACAGGGAACTATATTCAAGCTTAAAATAGAAAAGAATCTGAAAAACATATATGTTTAACTGAGTCACTTTACTGTACACCTGAATTGTTGCAAATCAATTATACTTCAGTTTTTAAGAAAGTGTACATCATGAATTATTATAGGTTACATCCAAACTAGTAAAAAGCATGTAAAAGATGAGTATCATCAATATAGCAAAATGTGTCAATATTACACTATCAAATAAGTTGGTATGAGGAAAGAGTGAGTATCTTTGAAATATGAAGTTTTAATAATGTGATAATCCCAAAGTAAAAATTTAGTTTAAATACTTTGGATGAAAAGTTCATATAAAGCAAGTGGGTTAAGAAATTATATGAAAGAAATAACAGTTGAATACCTAAAGCAGAGTGGTTCTGGCAGGAAACTAATTTAAACAAAATGTTGAGAGGGTTTCAAGTTTGCCTTGAAGTCAAGCAAAATATATTGCTTGGTATAAACAACATAGTTGCATAAAAATTCCCATAATTTTAGGATTAGTCTTCTGGTATATGCTGTATATTTCGTATGTTCAAAATATTATTATTTAATATAAAACCCACAAGGCAACTATCTTGTTAAAAAAGAGATATTTACCATAATTAATTTTCTATTTTAATTTTATTTTAAAATTTAAATCAAATTTTCTAAAATAAAAATTATCTCAGAATAGCTAGCTAATTGTTGATAGCATTGTAGTTTATTTTACTTTTCTTCGTTTGTTAGCAGTTTTTATTTTGAAAGGTATTAAACAGAAGAATACAAAAAAGAATGGTGTGATGAAGAGTTTTGTATATACTACCTTTGTTTAACAATTGCTGATATTCTAACTAACAAACACTCCTCTAATCTCCTACCTTTGTCGAAATTTCTGTGATTGTTTCAAAATTTTATTTTGAAGCTTTTAATTTTTTAAACAAGAACATTGCATTTGATTTTTCTCTTGCTCTCTCAAAGAGTCCACAAACCCTTTTTATATGACTGATTTTTGGAGACCTCAGACTAATGGCTTTATACAATGTCTTGAAAAGAAGAAAGTATTAGTTACTCAATCGTGTCTGACTCTTTGAGACCCCATGTACCATAGCCTGCCAGGGAAATCTGGGTTTCTCACATGGCAGGCAGATTCTTTACCTTCTGAAAATGTCTTTCAGGAGCATTTTCTTATGGTGCTGGTCAACTTGTCCTTCATCCGCCACATTTGCAAGATACGAGGATTTTTATTCATAGGCCAGTGGAAATAGACTAACAGCTTGCATATCTTCATTGAGTTACTTTTTCATTTGGCTCCTGAGGATCTTTTTTTTTTTTTTTTTTTTACAACCCCTGGTACATATGCTTTTTAGTTGTAATCCAGTATTTCTCTGCACTGTTGGCAGGGGTGTGAGACAGAGGGCAGAGTTGCAATCTCTTTCTATCCCATATCTTCTTTGCAAAATGCTTTATAAATTATGTTTCTTTATTGAAATTTGTGCATTCTGTTATGCACAAATTCTTCATAAAATGTCTTGAGAAAAAAGCCTCTTGGTCAATTTAAAAAATGTGGAGGTTGATATCATCTTTCTTTCCACTGCCATTTCTTTCCCATCATTCTTCCATTGTCATTAGATCCGTTCTCCCCTTACCTCTAAATCCCACATGCATAGTAATCCACTAGACTGGATCACTGGCCCAATGAACACAACTAGAACAACTAATGTGAAAGTGTAACAACAAATACTCAAATTTCTATCCATGACCTCCAACATTTTTTGTTCTCTCGATTCTTTACTTTCACTTCAAATGCAAGTTGGTGCTATCAAAATCTTTATTGAGATGTAACTAACATATAACATTGTGTAACTTAAGATGCATAGCATGTTGGTTTGACGCATTTATATATTGCAATATAATAACCTCAGTAGAGCTAGCGAACATGTCCAATATGTCACATAATTATTGTTTCTTTTTTATGTTAAAAACATTTAAGATTGTGTCTCTTGGCAACTTCCAGTTATATACAGTATCATTTACTGTAATTACAATGCTGCACATCACATTAGACTCTCAGAATTTACTCATCTTCTAACTTTAAGTGTGTATCATTTGACCAACATCTTCCCTTTTTCCCATTCCCCATCCCTTGGTAAACAACATTCTTTCTTTACGAGTTCAGCTTTTTTAGGTTCCATGTAAAAGTGATATCAGGTAGTATTTATCTTAGTCTGACTGATCTCACTTAGTATAATGCCCTTAAAGTCTATCCCTGTTGTCTCTCTCAGTATCAAACTATCCCTATTTTTACTTCTTTCCCTTTATCCTCTGTTTGTGTGTTCATCATAGATTTTGTTGCTTTTGCTGCCTTTCTTTCGAATTCAGCAGTTCTCTAATCTGACATCAAAGAGCAACACTGTCACCCACAACATCTGTTCATGTTCATAGGCTACAGAGCACAACTATAGGCAATCACAGACTCATAGATTGGCATCCCTCTCTACGTATTCACTCAACTGGCTTAATTCACCAGGCAATTCTATTTGCCCCTGATGTAAACAAAACAAACAAAATCAACCAAAGAAACAATAACAACAGAAGGAGAAAGCAAATGAAAAGTTTTCTCTTCTTCATAACAACTATTCAGTCATTTACTGTAATTCTCAGACTCTATCCGTATTCAGTTTTAGCACATACATTGTTCTTATGGCTTCGTGGTGAGAAAAGTATACCTTCTGTGTGAATTTGCTTCTCCAGCTTGCAATTGTAGCTATCGCCTCTAGAGTATTCTATTCTTTCAGGGACTCCATATACATTCTCTTCGATATCCTCAAACCTGCCTCCTCTGACTCCTATCATAGAACCTATAAACACCAATTTCTCAAACTATTTTTGCCTTCAGTTATTCAAAGAATATTTGTTAGAGACCAACTCCAAGTCAGGCTCCCTGTCATCATAGTGACTTAATATTCAGTGTAGTACAGAGCCAAACTTTCTACTTCTGTAGGACATATCAATGTACACACACACACACACACTAGAAAATATGAGAATCTTGTCATTTACCATTTTTCCTTTATCTACAATTCTGACAAGTTTCTAGGAGACCTTTTATTACATTATCAAATTACTAAAAGTTCAAGTTTTGGTTAACATAGAAATGACCTTGGGGAGATACTAAAATATCAATAAGTGTATCAGCTATTAACATTTAAGATACTTTTAAGAAAACTTTTTATAGTAATGAATATAATTTTGGAGATGTTTCTGCAGGGGGTTTCATCAGAGATTTCATTCTCAAGTAGGAGAGAGACTCCTTTGCTATACAATATTGCTCAGCCTGGGCCTGGTCCGTGCCAGTACCATACATAAGTGTGAAAGGGTGAGCAGGAGATAAATAGGAACCTCAAGGATGTCAATAGATGGATTCCTGTTATATTATAGATTTACTCAGGTCACATTCAACCCTGAATGGATTTGGTATTCATTGCCTGTATCAATATCTCCTGAGGTATCATATAAAGTTCAGATTTCTAGATCAAATATCAGGCCTGTGGAGCTAAAATTCTTCAGTGTAGGACTTAGGAAATCTGTATTTTTAACCAGCTCCCCTGGGCTTTTTATGTATTCTGAGTTTTGAGAACCGCTGCAGTAAGAGGTCAACATGATAAATAGTAAGACATTTGGATTTAGTCGCTGTTTATGAAAATTGTGTCTGCCACTGACATTGTCAACATTTACCTCACCATTTTTCAGGTAAATAGTTTCAGTTCTGTCATGGTGATCAACATTAGCCATTAATTTATACCATTGTTTGGATGTTTGAAAAATGAAACAAATTACATGTGTGTGATTAGTATTCATTTTACCAATCATAAATTTGTTTAGGCATGCCATTAACCTGCTAGAATTTTGTTTAAATGGTAACACCTACTTACTATTCATAGTGGCATTAGTTCTGATTTTAGAAGACATTGAGCAATAATATTATAATGAAAATTAAGCAATTTTAGGTACTGCCAAAGTAGCATTCTGGAAAAGGCAAATACTTCCTAATAGTTGAGTTCTCAAGTAATAAAAATTTTTAAAATCCATATTATTTAAGCTTCATTTGAATATTGACATTTTGAAATTTTAAATGGAGCCATTACAATTCAATTGAAAGCTAAATTATAAAACTTCACTTTCTGTCAATAGCTTGGAAAAAAATAGATAAATTCAATACAAATACTTGATATAGAATCACAGCTTCTATGTGAACATTTATAACTGTAAAACACTAGAAGCTATGTTGAAAAATACTCAATTCAAGATCCAAAGGAAAAGAAACCAAGTGCAACATAGTCCATTTTAATAGTTTGCTTTAAAAAGTATAATTTATGAGAGAATATTTCCATGAACATAGGTTAAGAAAGTATTCTTAATAGAACACAAAAGTGCATGAACTGGAAAGAGATATATTGTAACTAAGATATTTTCATTAATTGACACCATTAAGGTAGTGGTTAAATTGCAAGCTATATAACAGGCAATATATTTCCATTATTTGTAACCAACAAAGAGCTTAGAAAACATAAAAAGTGAAAGTGTTAGTCGCTCAGTGGTGTACCATTCTTTGCAACCCCATGAACTGTAGCCAGCCAAGCTCTACTGTCCATGGAATTCTCCAAGCAAGAATATTGGAGTGGGTAGCCATTCCCTTTTCCATGGGATTTTCCCGACCCAGGGATCAAACCCAGGTCTCCCAGATTGCAGATTCTTTACCATCTGAGCTACCAGGGAAGCCCTAGAAAGCATGGAGAACTTATATAAATCAAAAGGTAGAAAGAAACTAGTCCACAAAATGGGCAAAATAATTCAATGGACAGATAGCATTAGCAAATAGATACATGAAGGCATGTTCAGTTCTTTAGTCATCAGAGAAATCCAAGCTGTAGTTACAGTGAAATAACACTGCACATGCAACTGAATGGTAAAAAATATGGAACAAATGAGTAAATACATGAAAAATTAAAAATAGACAGTGGTGAATATAGGTAAGAATGTAAGCAATAGCAAATCTCATACTCTGCAGGTGATACTATCAACTGATGTAAAATTCTACCAAACTGTAATAGTGTAAACTCGTTCAACTTCTTTGGAAAATTATCAGTATCTTCTGAAACTCAAAAGTTATATATTGCTTTACTTCCCTGTGGCTCAGACAGTAAAGAATCTGCCTGCAGTGCGGGAGACCTGGATTTGATCCCCGGGTTGCAAAGATCCTCTGGAGGAGGCCATGGCAACTCACTCCAGTATTCTTGCCTGGAGAATCCCTATGGACAGAGGAGCCAGGGGGCTACAGTCCATGGGGTCGCAAAGAGTTGGACACGACTGAGCAACTACGCACACAGCTTACTAATGTTACTGTACTCAGGTCTGGCTGCTTGCCACTCAAAAGTCAATACTCAAGAGGCATGTGTTGATAGGAAGGAACGGTTGCTTTAGTTAGAAGGTTAGCAATCTGGGGAGAAGGCATACTTGTGTCCCCCAAAACCAGCTCCCAAGATTCTGCTCAGCCATGACAGTTTTCAAACGGAAAAAGAAGGGCAGTAATCTCAGTTAATCATTGAGGCAAAAGGTTAAGTTCAGCATCATTTTTTGTGACTGCAGGCTGGCTTAATCCTCACGATATTTCTTCAGATAGTGAGTGTCTTTTGCCCCTGTGGTCTGCCTGCAGGATTGCTAAGGGGCTGATGGGGATTGAGAACTAGTCACTGTTTAACTACTTAATTCTTCAATCCTACTTCTTTTAATCTAGGAAAGAATCAAAGGTTAGGCAAGTATTATGTGCCTTTAGTAGAACATAAATCAGGAGTTAGGTTAAACGTTACCTAGTGATCTCATTTTTATAATTAAGGTTTAAGGGGAACAGAAATGGACAAACTGGAAAGGGGCAAAAAAATTGCTTTCACTAAAGCATTTCACTCCCAGATACACATATACCACAAAAGTGCACATTTTTGTGCCGTACAACACATATGCCAGAATGTTTGTGGCTGCTTTATTTGTAATAGCTTCCCATTGGAGACCAAGCAGAATTCCATAAAATAGAAAATAAGTTGTGATAGAGGTATCTGTCAGAGAAATTGTGAGTTCTGTCTCTTACCATCACGGTAAGCAAATATGACAATAGTGAGTCATATGAATCTTTTGGTTTCCTGGTTTGTATGAAAGTAATGTTTATATTATATTGTAGTCTGTGAAGTGTGCAAGAGTATTGTCTAAACAATGTACATACCTTAATTTAAAATATTTTATTGCTAAAAAAAGGCTAGCTGTCATCTGAGTCTACAGAGTCATAATTGTTTTGTGTGTGGGTGAAGGGCTTGGCCTCAGTGTTGATGACCACTGACTAGCCTGAGCGGTGGTTGCTAAAGATTGGGGTGGCTGTTGCAATTTTTAAAAATAAGATAACAATGAAGTTTGTTGCATTGATTGACTTTTTCTTTCTCTTGAACACTTAGAGGCCTTTGTATAGTTATTAGTCAGCCTAATTCCAATATTGTTGTGTCACAGGGAATTGGGAGGACCAAGGAGAGGGAGAGAAACTAGGGAATGGCTGGTCAGTGGTGCAGTCAGAATACATTGACCAGTTAAGATTGTCCTCTTATATGGGTGAGATTCCTGGTGCCCCCAATTATAATAGATCACATCAAAGATAAATGACTGCAGATCACCATGATGAATATAATAGTGGTGAGAAAGTTTGAACACTGCAAGAATTACCAGAATGTGACACAGAGACACAGAATGAGCAAGTGCTATGGAAAAATGGAGGCAGCAGACTTAGTTAGGGCAGGTTTGTCACAATCTGTTAAAAAAAAACCACAATATTTATGAAGTGCTGAAAATCAAAATCAAACGACAATAAAATGAGTATCTCCATATTTTTAAAGAATGAATACTCTGCAACTATGAAAACTTAAAAAAAAAAAAACTATGAATCTCACAAGGAAAATAATGAGCAAAAGAAAATGTATCTCAGTACCATACAACCATACACTTATTTGTACATTTTTCTTATGAAACTGTACTTTAATAAAAAGATAAATAATTTAGCTCATGATATGATTATTACAATGAAACTCAACAAATGTAGTCTGGATGCAAAGAATTTCATCAATAAATTGGACAGAACAAGTTTTAAGTTTGTGGAACAATTAGTGAAACAGCTTTCTCATTGCCTGAGGTGATCCCACAATTCAGTTCAGTTCAGTCCCTTAGTTGTGTCCAACTCTTTGCGATCCATGGACTACAGCACACCAGGCCTCCCTGTCCATCACCAACTCTGGAGTTTACTCAAACTCATGTCCATTGAGTCGGTGATGCCATCCAACCATCTCATCCTGTGTTGTCCCCTTCTCCTCCTGCCTTCAATCTTTCCCAGCATCAGAGTCTTTTCAAATGAGTCAGCTCTTCCCCTCAGGTGGCCAAAGTATTGGAGTTTCAGCATCAGTTCTTCCAGTGAATATTAAAGACTGATTTCCCTTAGGATGGACTGGTTGTATCTCCTTGCAGTCCAAGGGACTCTCAAGAGTCTTCTCCAATACCACAGTTCAAAAGCATCATTTCTTTAGCGCTCAGCTTTGTTTATAGTCCAACTCTCACATCCATACATAACTACAGGAAAAACCATAGCTTTGACTAGATGGACCTTTGTTGACAAAGTAATGTCTCTGCTTTTTAATATGCTCTCTAGGTTGGTCATAACTTTTCTTCCAAAAACAAGCGTCTTTTAATTTCATGGCTGCAGTCACCATCTGCGGTGATTTTGGAGCCCCCAAAAATAAAGTCTGTCACTGTTTCCACTGTTTCTCCATCTATTTGCCATGAAGTGATGGGACAAGATGCCATGATCTTTGTTTTCTGAATATTGAGCTTTAAGCCAACTTTTTCACTCTCCTCTGTTTAGTTCTTCGTTTTCTTCCATGAGGGTGGTGTCATCTGCATATCTGAGGTTATTAATATTTCTCCTGGCAATCTTGATTCCAGCTTGTGCTTCATCCAGCTCAACATTTCTCGTGATGTACTCTGCATGTAAGTTAAATATATGGAGGTCCCACATATAATTTAAAACAACATAAAATAATGTTAAGTGAAGTGAAGTGAAAGTCACTCAGTCATGTCGGACTCTTTGTGACCTCATGGGCTATTCAGTCCGTGGAATTCTCCAGGCCAGAATACTGGAGTGGGTAGCCTTTCCCTTCTCCAGGGGATCTTCCCAACCCAGGAATCGAACCCAGGTCTCCTGCATTGCAGGTGGATTCTTTACCAGCTGAGCCACAAGGGAAGCCCAAAATAATGTTAAGTAAAAAGATAACAGTATAGAAGCACTAAATCTCATCATTTAATTGAGTGTAAAGTTCTCAGAATACATGTGTATCTTGCTTTAGTAAAATATTGTCCAATTCACAAAATGTTTATTGAATTCTTAAATGTGCAAGAGGCACTTTGATAGGGAAAAAATAAGGAAAAGACCTAGCATGTCTCTCAAGGAAGTAGTCATCAAAATGTAAATTACAGTAGTATTCACTCTTAAATTTAATATATTTTTACACTTTGATATATACTTTAAAAATAAGGAATAAATAATCATTGTGACAAGGTTTCAGTCTGTGTTCTTTATATGATTAAAAAAAAAAAGGAAAACCCTTTAAAGGTGAAGTTCATGCCTGTGGTTTAAAAAAAAAAAGTATCAGTGTGAGAGCAACTGAAAAGGATTTTAAAGGATTGGGGAATGGCTGTACTTATTACAGGAAATAATTATGCTTAAGAGTGAGACAAGGGCACTCCAGGAAAAGATGATTTCTTGAGCTGAAAAGGAACTGTTGAAAACTGTGGGATAATTCCAAATAACAGCTGGTCATACTGTTTGCCAGCTTTGTAAAATAAAAATCTGAAAAAAATGTAAGACAAGATCTGGAAGTTATTGGGCTTATTTTACAATGGAGTTTTCCTTTTTAACTCAGAAGAAGATTACCTATTAATTTATTAGGCAACAGAGGAAGCATCAAACTACTAGTGACATTTTATGAATTAGTAAGACAAGAAATTGATCCTTTAGGAAGGCATAATAATAATCTAGATGAGAGTAAATAAGGATGAAAGCAAATAAGGAAATGACTATGAATAGTAAAAGCTATTTTACTTTTACAGAAAAAAATCCAAAAATCATTGTAGAATATATTGATCCTAGTTTTTTTTTTTATTATGCCATTATTGAATGGCATTATATTAGTTTCAGTTTCATGTGTACAACATAATGATTCAATCTTTTGCAAAATGATTCCCACATATTGTATAATGACCAACACAATAAGTCTAGTTTAACAATAAATAAATATAAATAATAAAATAAAAAAAAAATAAAAAAATAATAAAGTCTAGATTAACAATAAATTAATCACCACAATAATTAACTTCTGTCACCATACATAAGTAGAGATTTTTTTATCACGAAGACTTTTAATATCTACTCTCTTGGTAACTTTCAGATATGGAAAAAAATACCTTATTAAAGAGTCAGACATGACTGAGTGACTAAACGACAACATTTTTAACTATAGTCACCATGCTTTACATCACCATGACTTATTTTTTATAATTGGATGTTTGTACCTTTTGACCCCCTTCACTCTTTTCATCTACCCACCACCCCAACCTCCACCTCTGCCAATCACCAATGTGTTCTCTGTGTTTATGAGCTTGGCCTTGTTTTTTTTTTAAATTTTGGTTTTTCTCTTTGTTTTTAGATTCCACTTGGGAGATGATGTAATATATGTATTTCTTTGTCTGACTTGTTTCACTTAGCATGGTTCCCTTAAGGTATAAGCTTCATCCATGTTGTTGCAAATGACAAGATTTCATTCTTTTTTATGAATGAATGAGGCATGGAAGGTCAGTTGTGTCTGACTCTTTGCGACCCTATGCACTGTAGCACCCCAAGCCTGTCTGTCCATGGGATTTTCCAGGCAAGAATACTGGTGTGGGTTGCCATTTCCTTCTCCAGGGGATCTTCCTGACTCAGGGATGGAACCTGCTGTGTCTCTCCTGTTTCCTGCATTGGCAGGCAGGTTCTTTACCACTAAACCTCCTGGGAAGCCTTTATGGATGAATAATACTCCATTATATAAACCATGACTTCCCTGGTAGCTCAACTGGCAAAGAATCCCCCTGCAATGCAGAAAACCCGAGTTGGATCCATGGGTTGGGATGATCCGCTGGAGAAGGGCGTGGAAAGCCACTCTAGTATTCTTGCCTTGAAAATCCCATGGACAGGGGAGCCTGGTAGCCTACAGTCCAAGGGGGTCTCAAAAAGTCAGACATAACTGAGCAACTAACACTCATATATACCACATTTTCTTTATCCATTCATCCATGGATGGACAGTTAAGTTGTTTCCAATATCTTGGCTATTATAAATAATGCTGCAATGAACATAGGGTTGTATATATCTTTTTGAGTTATTCTAGTTTTCTTTGGATAAATATCCAAAGTTCTTTGTGGTTGGTTGAAAATCAGAGAGGAAAAATCTGGGGTTTATTTATTTATTTATTTTTTTAATAGGAGAAAACCAAGCAAAAGTTTAATAACAAGTGTACATGGGAGAGCCCAGGAAAATGGAGTAATTTACTAAAATGACTGAAACCTTCACCTTAAATACCATCTTCAGCTTAAGATAGAAGAGGATGTTAGGGGTAGGGATCTGGGACTGCAAAGGTAAGGAAGGTAATTCACATGGATATGGAAAAGCAAATATTTGATAAATAAATGTTTGCTGGTCCAGGCAGAGGCAGTGGGACACAGAGGAGTTTTAACAAATAGGCCTTGTTATGTTAAATCGGGTTTAAAATGACTTCAAAGTTTGAGGTACAGGTGACTGGGTATATCAAGTAGTGAAAGAGTAGCCCTAGCCAAAGTTAGTAGATTTTTTTCTTTGTGTTCATAGAAACTTGCCAATGAATGGAGAGAAATTAGAGGAAGGTGAAACTGAAGGCAGAGAAGGGTCAAAGGAAGAGATTTTCATCTTAGAGTTAAATCAATGCTTTATTTTTCTCTCATCACAATTTTTAAAACATTCTTTATATTCAAATGTGTTTTATACTATTTTACTGAGAAAAAATATTTGAAATTGCTTTCAATTAATTTTCCAAAAATCACTATTTATTTTACTTGCATCATTTTGTGTATGTGTGTTTGTCTGTGTTTGTGATTACCCCCTTTGTCTCTTAAAAGTAATTTTATGTAGGTCTAGATCTTCTCCATAATGTTTGATGATTCTTTCTCTTATTTCAAATTCTGTTTGAATCACTCTGTATATAGTCTTCCACTGATGATTAGGTCACTTCAACTACCATTTTCCTATTACACTGTCATTTTTTCCCCATTTAATTCCAGTATGATTGCAAATCTGTATTGTATTAGCACCTTTATGTGAATATCTTACTTTCCAAACTTAAAAAGTCTGTAAGCATATTCTTTAATATCTGATATTCCTCTAGCTTATTTCTGTTCCTAAATGACACCACTATTTGTCATGCTTTTATTTATTCAATCTTTCTGAATTGTGAAACCATGACACCTTGCAGGATTAGTGGGAGAGATAGATATGTAAATTCTGGGGTAGGATGCAGGCAGATTAGAGTTGGAGACCATGACCTTGTGATTACAGGACTTCAGAGAAACGTTATGGTGTGTAGCTACAATCCATCAGCTGGAAGAATGCATGGGATAAATGTTTAGCCAAAATCTTTAGTGCTTTATTGGAAAAGGATTGCTGTCCTTGTTAACTCTTCCAGACCTCTGAGTTGTAAGCAGCTGAGTACCAAAGGATTCTGCAGTCATCTGAGGTCCAAGTGCTGGAAAGCCTCAGGGCAGAAAGAGAGACTCTCAGTAGGTGGCCAGGGCAGACACACTTGAGTTATACTTACCAGAATCTGGCCTGTGCTGGTCAGAAATTACTGGAGCTAATTGCCGAAGTCATTGCCAAATAAGAGATGAGTGCAGAGAATGAGAAGCAATAAGAAATATCTGGCACAATGCAATTTTTCTACATTTTAAGAGACTAGATTACTTTCCAGTTACCAAAACTGACCTCTGTGTTCCCCTCTTACTTATTTTGATCAAGCTAATCCCCACGAAAAAGAAATGCAAAACAGGAAAATGATTGTCTGAGGAGGCCTTACAAATAGCTGAGAAAAGAAGAAGCCAAAGGCAAAGGAAAAAAAGAAATATATACCCATCTGAATACAGAGTTCCAAAGAATAGCAAGGGGAGATAAGAAAGCCTTCCTCAGTGATCAGTGCAAACAAATAAGAGGAAAACAATAGAATGGGAAAGACTAGAGATCTCTTCAAGAAAATTAGTGATACCAAAGGAACATTTCATGCAAAGATGGGCATAATAAAGGACAGAAATGGTATGGACCTAACAGAAGCAGAAGATATTAAGAAGAGGTGGCAAGAATACACAGAACTATAAAAAAAGCTCTTACTGACGCAGATAACCACAATGATGTGGTCACTCACCTAGAGCCAGACATCCTGGAATTCTAAGTCAAGTGTGCCTTAGGGAACATCACTATGAACAAAGGTAGTGAAGGTGATGGAATTCCAGTTGAACTATTTCACTAAAAGATGATGCTGTGAAAGTGCTGCACTCAATATGCCAGCAAATTTGGAAAACTCAGCAGTGGCCACAGGACTGGTAAAGGTCAGTTTTCATTCCAATACCAAGGAAAGACAGTTGCAAAGAATGTTCAAACTACCACACAAATGCATTCATCTCACATGCTATCAAAGTAATGCTTTAAATTCTCCAAGCAAGGTTTCAACTGTACATAAACTGTGAACTTCCAGATGTTCAAGCTGGATTTTAAAAAGGCAGAGGAACCAGAGATCGAATTGCCAACATCTGTTGGATCATTGAAAAAGCAAGAGAGTTCTAGAAAAACATCTACTTCTGTTTTATTGACTACGCCAAAGACCTTGCCTATGTAGATCACAACAGCTGTTGAAAATGCTTCAAGAGATGGAAATACCAGATCACCTTACCTGCCTCCTGAGAAATCTGTATTCAGGGCAAGAAGTAAAAGTTAAAACGAGACATGGAACAACGGATTGGTTCCAAATTGGGAAAAGGAGTACGTCAAGGCTGCATATTGTTACCCTGCTTATTTAACTTATATGCAGAGTACATCATGAGAAATGCTGGGCTGGGTGAAGCACAAACTGGAATCAAGATTGCCAGGAGAAATATCAATAACCTCAGATATGCAGATGACACCACCCTTATGGCAGAAAGTCAAGAAGAACTAAAGAGCCTGTTGATGAAAGGGAAAGAGGAGAGTGAAAAAGTTGGCTTAAAACTCAACATTCACAAAATGAGACGATGGCATCTGTCCCATCACTTCATGGCAAATAGATAGGGAAGCAATGGAAACAGTGACAGACTTTATTTTCTTGGGCTCTAAAATCACTGCAGATGGTGACTGCAACCATGAAATTAAAAGATGCTTCCTTCTTGGAAGAAAAGCTTTGACCAGCCTGTACTACATGTTAAAAAGAAGAGTTATTACTTTGCTAGATGACAAATGTTCATCTAGTCAAAGCTATGATTTTTTTGGTAGTCATGTATGGATATGAGAGTTGGACCATAAAGAAAGCTGAGTACCAAAGAATTGATGCTTTTGAACCATGGTGTTGGAGAAGACTCATGAGAGTCCTTTGGACTGCAAGGAGATCCAACCAGTCCATCCAAAAGGAAATTAATCCTGAATTCATTGGAAGGACTGATGCTGAAGTTCAAGGTCCAATAGTCTGGCTACCTGATGCGAAGGACTGACTCATTTGAAAAGACCCTGATGCTGGGAAAGATTGGAGGCAGGGGGAGAAGGGGATAACAGAGGACAAGATGGTTGGATGGCATCACCAGCTCAATGGACATAAGTTTGTGTAAGCCCCGGGAGTTTGTGATAAACAGGGAAGCCTGGCGTGTTGCAGTCCGTGAGGTCACAAAGAGTTGGACACCCCCGAGCGACTGAACTGAACTGAATCTGTCCTTTTAGATGCCTGTCTTCTCAGTTCTGTCTCTTCTGATTCCCACTGTCCTTTAATTCCCAGCTCAAATTATCACTCCTTGATTTTGCCCCATTAGTAAGAAGCTATTTCTTCCTCCTAATTTGTATATTCCAGTACGGGAATCTGTGGTTGCCCTAATGAAGTGAATCTTTGTTAAAGACAAGAGTATTTTTCTCTTTTTTGTAGTGTGTGATTCTCTTCTAACTAATGAGTCTGGAGAAGTTTGTCATGATGATAGTATATCTGTGACCATATATGTGTGTATGTGTATGCCTAGTCGCTCCGCGTGTCTGACTTTGCAACCCCATGGACTGCCAGGCTCCTTTGTCCATGGAATTTTCCAGGCAAGAATATTGGAGTGGGTTGCCATTCCTTCTCCACCTGATCTTCCTGACCCAGGGACTGAAACTGATTCTCTTGCACCTCCTGCATTGGCAGGTGGGTTCTTTATCACTGAATCATCTAGTAAGCCCATGACCATATATATCAGTTATCAATTCCATTTGAGCCTTAACTTTCTCGTCTGTATAATCTGGGTTAATAATATCTATTTTGCTGGGCTATTTCCAGTTTTAAATAGTAAACTATAAGTAATAGGCTTTCACAGAATGAATGACCTTGGAAAGTTCACTTTTCACCTGCAAGACCACACTAGAAATTAGGCAGTTGATTGTTGTTGTTTCCCTTTGTGTCTTGCTGAGGTAATTCGTTGAAAATTTAGTTGTTCATGGCTGCTTCCCAGGTGGCTCAGTTGATAAAGAGTATCTGCTCAATGCAGGAGACACAAGAGATGCAGTTTCCATCCCTGGATCACGAAGATCCCCTGGAGAAGCACATGGCTACCCATGCCAGTATTCTTCCCTATAAAATCCCATGGACAGAAGAGCCTGCTGGGCTACAGTGCATGGGGTCACAAAGAGTTGGACATGACTGAGCATACACATGGGTAATGTATTTTTATCTGGTGAGGATTACATTTCTTTTTTCAGTTTATCTGATCTCCTGATTGCCATAGAGATCATATTGTAAGTGCTGTGGGGAGGGACAGTACAGCCTTGGGATAAAGCTGATGACAGAGCAGAGAGCAAAATGACCCCACTGTCTGTCCTTTTAGAACCTGCTCTACCTCTGACTTTTAATTTTATGAACACATTTCCAAAATTTTCAGGCCTGAGTTGGTTTGGTTTTTCTGGGTTCTCACTGTTTTAAAGTACCTAAAATGATAGATACTTCATTCCACCTCTCCTGATGTTTACGCTTTTCATTGATCTCAGACTCTGCTGCTGTCCCTGCCATAAGGTCAGGTGTTGGCAAAATGTTAGACCGGAGGAAAGACGACAGCCTCAGAGAAATGTGACTCGGCACGCAGGGTGGGGCCACTCAGGGCCCCTGCAGTGTGCAGAGGGTTTGTTCAGCTTTCCAAGCTCCCCACCGCCTCTGAAGCTTGGCATCCCTGGAGGCACTGCCCATATGTTTACCTTTATTACAACCTGTGGTTGCCAGGCATCTGCTAAATTACAGTTTTGAGTGCTTAATGGTGACTTCATTTGCGTACAAAAAGGAGACTATTTGCCTCTCATGGGGTCGCAAAGAGTCGGACACGACTGAGCGAGTGAACTGAACTGAAGTTAAAATGGCAGTGTTCCACCATGTAGAGCTTGCATATAGGTGTAGTCAAAGACTTGAGCTAAGAGGCTTAGAGGCTTTGGTGTGCAGTTGTGTTCATGTGTGCTTATTGTTCTTTCTCAGAACAATAAAGTAAACAGATTCTCTCCTCTGAGGGAAAAGGAAGTTCAATAATGTAGAATTTGCTTTGCTTCTGTCTAAAGCCCTTATGTTTTTTCAACCTCCCAAAACATATCACAGAGTATGTAGGAGGGTATTGGCAACATATAAAAGGATATAAAGGCAACAGAGCAGCAGATGTTCTCTGATCCTGTGCAAGCTGATTCATCATGGTGGCTTCCTTCCTGCAAAGCTTCTAGCTCGTTCTGTAGCAGCACCTGATTAGATACTGTGCACTGCAACATTCCCAGCTGTCCTTTCCTCCCTCAGTTAACTTTGCTTGCCTGTGCAGTTGAGTTATCAAATGCTGTAAGTGCTATGTCGATACCACTTCAAATATAAAACACTAGCCATGCAAAGGCTAAGGCAAATTGTTTTCCAGCTAACTGCTGGCAGCCTGCTCTTACAGATTAAGGCCAGGTCTCTCCACAAAGCACCGAAGCAGCAAATTTAAAAGGAGGCAAATAGAACATAGACTATTTGGCATCAGAGATAAAACAGTTCATTACCTGGTTAATGTGTGCATTCTCTTGGTTTAGAGCAAGCATAAAATTACAGATAACAAAGTGATACCTAATAGACACTGGACATTTCAAGAGAAATGTAGTTTTTAAAGACATTCCTCTACCATTCCTGGACAAAATAATGGTAGGATGAGGTGGGAAGATTGTATCAGGTACAAATCTCAAAGGCAGAAAATATAGGGGAAAGAATTGTGGTCTGGGCCCAATTCTATGAATTGTTAATTGTGGAAATTGGGCCAAGCCACTCTCCTTCTAGCAAGGACTTAATTTTCAAATTTATCATACAGAAATTAAAACAGCTATGTTCTCTACTATGCAGAGTTGTGGCAAAAATGAAATAAAATCTCATATATAAAAGTGTGTTAAATTGTGTTAGAAACTCTAAACACAGTGATAAAATTTAAGCCGTTCTTTTGTGTGAAGATGCACTGGATTACATTGAATCTGCAATGTCAGTGCGTAATAGGCTGAGAACAATGAAATCACAGAACACACAGTGGAGACTGAGATGGTCTTGATTCACAGAGGTGTTATACTTAACCCAGCTCAGCCTCTCAGAGTTAAGAGGCACTTTAGAAACTCTCTAGTCCATCTGTAGCTAGAGTCCTGTACTTCTCTGTCAAGGAGTTTTTTCTGCTTGTATTTGGACACATTTTGTAATAGAGAGTTCAGTACTTATATTATTTGATCCCAATGTGCTGGGTGACATTTCTTAATGGAGTGACCCACACCTTCACATTAACTCTTAACATATAATATTATTATAGTTTTCTTGTGAAAGCTAATTGTTTTCAGCTTGGTTCTGTTATCCATCCTCTTTCTAAGTGGTTTGGTAGTAACTGCATGATCTAAAGTATGTTTTCTGTTCTTTACTCTCCCTAACTCTTGTAGGTGGAGGGGGCAGCGCCTATCAGCTAGGCAAAGTGGACAGATGTTTTTGCAGAGTTCAATTGGGTAGCTTAATAGTGCTAATACTAAAAACTGAGTAATATACAATTCAGTCATTGAATATTTATTGCATAGTATCTTGACATTCTCAACTGGATTCTGACATTATTTATTTAAAATTGTCTATAATATTTTAAAGATCTGTTCCCTATTTTAAATTATTAAAATAGTTTGTGTATTCCCTTTTTGTTAGAAAATAATACATAAGAAAACAAAAATATATATTAAAAGATTTAACTCTTTAAACATAATAAAAATATGAGACATTCACACAATAGTATATTAAAGTAATACTTGATTAAATTGTTTATGATCAATAAAAAATAAACATACCAAATACAAACACTGAGATATGTAAATTCAGATGTTATTATTTTATTCATACTTAGTCATTGAAAGGTAGGAGTGACCATATATATAAAATATATATATTTCTATTTTTAAAAAACCATATGAATAGACGCTTATTGCCTATTAATCTCTAGAGCAAGGAGTCTTAATGAGTTTGTGATGCCCAAATATCCAGCCCACGTTTCTAATTTATTTATTTTTTTGTCTGCCAGACCAGATCAGAGTGAGAAAGAGAGTGATTTTTGGAGTGGGAGTATAGAGGGCTCCTTGGAGAAGGGAATGGCCACCCACTCCAGTATTCTTGCCTGGAGAATCCCATGGACAGAGGAGCCTGGCGACCACAGTCCATAAGGTCGCAAAGAGTCGGACGCAACTGAATGACTAACACTACTACTGCTACTACTATTACTACTACTACTACTATTACTACTACTACTATTACTATTGCTACTACTACTACTATTACTACTACTACTACTATTACTATTACTACTACTACTACTGTTACTACTACTACTACTATTACTACTACTACTACTATTACTACTACTACTATTACTATTACTACTACTACTACTATTACTACTACTACTACTATTACTACTATTACTATTACTACTACTACTGCTGCTACTACTACAGATGGCCCAGCAGGTAAAGAATCTGCCTGCAATACAGGAGACGTGGGTTTGATTGCTGCCTGGGTAGGGAAATTCCCGTGGGGGAGGAAATAGCAACCCACTCCAATATTCTTGCCTGGAAAATTCCACGGACAGAGGAGCCTAGCAGGCTACAGTCTATGGGACACAAATAGTCAGACATGACTGAGCGCTTGGCACATAGATAGATGCAGTAGAATCAAGAAGACTGTTTACTGTAGAGAAAACAATATTGAAAACACCATGTAGCAGTTATCATTTTTCTGTCTGCCAAACATCTGAAAATCCGCAAAATACTCAGGCAATTACCATTATTTTTTCATATACAAATCAATTCATTTTACAAATATATGGATTGCTAACTGTGTGACTGTTGGAGTGGGTATGCAGTGGGAATAAGATAGGCAAGGTTACTGCCTTCATTAAACTTAAATTTTAGAGGTTTACTATAGGAACAGAGAGGTCACCACCCATTATAACTAAAGGAAAGATGCTTTGATTTTCAGGTTCCCGCAGTCTTCCCCCTTCCACACATCCATATACACAGATTGTTTGCAACATGAACAAGAGCTTGACCTGGGCTAGTCAGAAACAATCATCCATGATTTAGAATTCACAGCTACTGATGCAAAGAATTGGCAAATCCATTCTGGTCATATCGTTAAATAGCCCTTATTCCACTCGTTACAAGGACTATCACCAAATATATGTGTAATTTACACATGTTTAATGATTAGTATAACTATTTACCATGTTCTAATATTTTATTCAGCTATAACATTTCCTGTTTTATTCTTTAATATATTAATACTGCTTTACTTTTATAAATGTCTGTACCAATTTTCTACTTGAGGAAAAAAAATGCTCACCTCTACATCCGCAAAATTACTTTATCAGCATTCATCTATTAATTAACATAATACTTAGTAGGACATGTATGATTATCAGATGGGCCCAACCTGATGGGATAATTTATCTTGTCCCCTGAATTCCTAGGATTACACTAAATGTTAAGGGCCCACTTAATTCCCAATTTGTGGGAATGGGCATGTCTTTTTTCATAGTGCTTGAAATTCATGACTGGTAACTGATTCTAAAACCTGAGTCTCTTTACAGATTCACAGGCCTTGAAAGAGTGACAAGGTATTCTTGAGGTAGGAACTTGCTATATAGCATTACACATACATATTGTGAATTATTTTCTCCAAAGACTTTTATGACCATTGTCTCAGTTTCTGAGTATCTGGCTGTTAGATATGATATGATACAATATAAATAAAATTATACCCAGAAAGGTCAGTTTTCATTCCAATCCAAAAGAAAGGCAATGCCACAGAATTCTCAAACTACCACACAATTGCACTCATCTCACATGCTAGCAAAGTAATGCTCAAAATTCTCCAAGCCAAGCTTCAACATTACATGAACTGTGAACTTTCAGATGTTCAAGCTGGATTAAGAAAAAGCAGAGGAACCAGAATCAAATTGCCAACATTCCCTGGATCACCAAAAAAGCAAGAGAGTTCCAGAAAAACATCTATTTCTGCTTTACTGACTATGCAAAAGCCTTTGACTATGTGGATCACCACAAACTGTGGAAAATTCTGAAAGAGATGGGAATACCAGACCACCTGACCTGCCTCCTGAGAAACCTGTATGCAGGTCAGGAAGCAACAGTTAGCACTGGACATGGAACAACAGACTGCTTCCAAATTGGGAAAGGAGTACGTCCAGGCTATAGATTGTCACCCTGCTTATTTAACTTTTATGCAGAGTACATCATGAGAAATTCTGGACTGGATGAAGCCCAAGCTGGAATGAAGATGCTGGGAGAAATATCAATAACCTTAGATATGTAGATGACACCACCCTTATGGCAGAAAGCAAAGAAGAACTAAAGAGCCTCTTGATGAAAGTGGAAGAGGAGAGTGAAAAAGCTGGCTTAAAACTCAACACTCAAAAAACAAAGATCATGGCATCTGGTCCCATCACTTCTGGGGAAACAGTGGAAATAGTGACAGACCTTACTTTTTGAGGGGTCTAAAGTCATGGCAGATGGTGACTGCAGCCATGAAATTAAAAGATGCTTGATCCTTGGAAGGAAAGTTACAACCAACCTAGACAGAATGTTAAAAAGCAGAGACATTACTTTGCCAACAAAGGTCTGTCTAGCCAAGGCTATGGTTTTCCAGTAGTCATGTATGGATGTGAGAGTTGGACTATAAAAAAGCTGAGCATTGAAGAATTGATGCTTTTGAACTGTGATGTTGGAGAAGACTCTTGAGAATCCCTTGGACTGCAAGGAGATCCAACCAGTCGATCCTAAAGGAAATCAGTCCTGAATATTCATTGGAAGGACTGATGTTGAAGCTGAAACTCCAATATTTTGGCCACCTGATGCAAAGAGCTGACTCATTTGAAAAGACCCTGTTGCTGGGAAAGGTTGAGGGCAGGAGGAGAAGGGGACAACAGAGGATGAGATGGTTGGATGGCATCACCGACTCAATGGACATGAGTTTGAGTAAGCTTCGGGAGTTGTTGATGGACAGGGAAGCCTGCAGTGTTGCAGTCCTTGGGGACACAAAGAGTCGGACATGACTGAACTGAACTGAAATAAAATTAAATACAAAACGGAGATAAGACTTGTAAATTCCTGAGCAGATGAAGTCATTAAAGTCATATAAGCAAATATGAAACTGGTTTATATGTTATTTCTTATAAATACATCTGAAATTCTAAATGAAATTGAAGCTATTACCCCAAAGTTGGCATGAGGTAGCTACTTTTACCCAATCCCTTATCACTAGGAAAAATCTAATGCTATAATCAGTCATGGTAAAGAATAAATAGCCTTTGCATTTTTACTATATAGCCTACCCTATAATAATACACTTCTGAATCTTGTTTCACTGTTTAACTGAAATGTCCTACTTCACAAATTGTTCTCATGTGAACATTAAATTCTCATTAATACTATTTAATTGATCTTATGCTGTAATTTCTGGTAGTTAATTTTGTGATGTATACATATTTAATATTAATAGCTTAGGGTGAACGGTATTCAATTAGTGATCTCCGAAGAAGAAGATTTAACTTTGGAACCAGGAACCAGGCTTGATCGCTCAAGAGCTTTTGTATAGCAGAATTTTGTTAAGGTGCAAAGGGACAGAGAA
Source organism: Cervus canadensis (assembly GCF_019320065.1). Lineage (NCBI taxonomy): Eukaryota > Metazoa > Chordata > Mammalia > Artiodactyla > Cervidae > Cervus > Cervus canadensis. The sequence goes on along the minus strand of NC_057402.1, from coordinate 18,905,396 downwards.
AGCTTCTGACATAGACATCAGAAGGGGGGCTGAAAGTGCCCCTTTCCTAGTTTTTAGCAAGGGAATTACATACTTTTTAAATTAGTTATTACAGCAAATTAAAAGAATGTCTCAAGGTTGTGAAAGTTTTACCAGACCCACTCCAACAATTTACATTTTAGGATAACAGGATTGGAACTTAACAACAGAAAGATCCTACCAGAAGCACTCCCATAATATACATTTTAAGATATCATAATTAGTCAGAAGGTTTTCAGGAATGAGAAACTGTTCTCAAGCAGGACACATAGTTGTTATATAATCCCTTGTACAGAGCAAGACCATCCCCCAAGAAAAAGAAATGCAAAAAAGCAAAATGGCTATCTGAGGAGGCCTTACAAATAGCTGTGAAAAGACGAGAAGCAAAAAGCAAAGGAGAAAAGGAAAGATATACCCGTTTGAATGCAGAGTTCCAAAGAATAGCAAGGAGTCCATCCAGTCCATCCTAAAGGAGATCAGTCATGGGTGTTCATTGGAAGGACTGATGCTGAAGCTGAAACTCCAATACTTTGGCTATCTGATGCGAAGAGCTGACTCATTTGAAAAGACCCTGATACTGGGAAAGATTGAAGGTGGGAGGAGAAGGGGACAAAAGAGGATGAGTTGGTTGGATGGCATCACTGACTCAATGGACCTGAGTTTGAGTAAACTCTGGGAGTTGGTGATTGACAGGGAGGCCTGACGTAACGCAGTCCATGGAGTCGCAAAGAGGTGGACACGACTGAGTGACTGAACTGAACTGACCGATAGATATATACATATCTCCTCAGAAAGTAGCAATGTCAATATCGTTCCACTGGTTGCCTAGGTGAATAAAGTAAAGAATGAAGGTGAATGAAGTAAAGGCTGGAAGATTCTAGAAGTAGTTGGATTTCCCTTTTTTCAAATGATAAAAGAAAAAAATAATGTCACATTGAAGAGAGGATGGTGAGCTTAGTGTAATTATCCAAGGCTTGAAACGTTTAGATGTGATTTTTGGTATCACATTGACATTTAATTCTCCAGTTTGCTCATTACAGAAAATAAGTGAGACATGGAGAATGATGATGAAGGGTTTTAAGTCTAATATAGTGGTGACTTTAATTGCAGACTGAGTACCAAATGTGATATTCTTACAGGAATAGATCAATGTGGACTTAGATACCTAAAATGAAACTGGTGGTCTCGTTGGGTTTTGTTTGTTTTCCTGATCCAAGAAGACTTGAAACTTAAAAGTAATTTGTACCCAATAGGAATAGTGAAGCACCTTCACCATCATGAATCTTCACCAGTAGATTACAGCAGTTTCTGTTCCATAATTTAGTCTCCAATTATAATGACAATCTCACTCTTACATAACATGGTATCATGCTGATTCACTATTTTATTATTATTATTTTTTTATTTTTTTGATTCACTATTTTATTTTTTTATTTTATTTTTTCATTTATTTTTATTAGTTGGAGGCTAATTACTTCACAAGATTGCAGTGGGTTTTGTCATACATTGACATGAATCAGCCATGGAGTTACATGTATTCCCCATCCCGATCCCGCCCCCCCCGCCCTGCCCCACCTCCCTCTCCACCCGATTCCTCTGGGTCTTCTCAGTGCACCAGGCCCGAGCACTTGTCTCATGTATCCCACCTGGGCTGGTGATCTGTTTTACTATAGATAATATACATGCTGTTCTCTTGAAACATCTCACCCTCACCTTCTCCCACATAGTCCAAAAGTCTGTTCTGTACATCTGTGTCTCTTTTTCTGTTTTGCATATAGGGTTATCATTGCCATCTTTCTAAATTCCATATATATGTGTTAGTATGCTGTAATGATCTTTATCTTTCTGGCTTACTTCACTCTGTATAATGGGCTCCAGTTTCATCCATCTCTTTAGAACTGATTCAAATGAATTCTTTTTAATGGCTGAGTAATATTCCATGGTGTATATGTACCACAGCTTCCTTATCCATTCATCTGCTGATGGGCATCTAGGTTGCTTCCCTGTCCTGGCTATTATAAACAGTGCTGTGATGAACATTGGGGTGCACGTGTCTCTTTCAGATCTGGTTTCCTCAGTGTGTATGCCCAGAAGTGGGATTGCTGGATCATATGGCAGTTCTATTTCCAGTTTTTTAAGAAATCTCCACACTGTTTTCCATAGCGGCTGTACTAGTTTGCATTCCCACCAGCAGTGTAAGAGGGTTCCCTTTTCTCCACACCCTCTCCAGCACTTATTGCTTGTAGACTTTTGGATAGCAGCCATCCTGACTGGAGTGTAATGGTACCTCGTTGTGGTTTTGATTTGAATTTCTCTGATAATGAGCAATGTTGAGCATCTTTTCATGTGTTTGTTAGCCATCTGTATGTCTTCTTTGGAGAAATGTCTGTTTAGTTCTTTGGCCCATTTTTTGATTGGGTCATTTATTTTTCTGGAATTGAGCTTCAGGAGTTGCTTGTATATTTTTGAGATTAATCCTTTGTCTGTTTCTTCATTTGCTATTATTTTCTCCCAATCTGAGGCTGTCTTTTCACCTTACTTATAGTTTCCTTTGTAGTGCAAAAGCTTTTAAGTTTCATTAGGTCCCATTTGTTTATTTTTGCTTTTATTTCCAATATTCTGGGAGGTGGGTCATAGAGGATCCTGCTGTGATTCATGTCAGAGAGTGTTTTGCCTATGTTCTCCTCTAGGAGTTTTATAGTTTCTGGTCTTACATTTAGATCTTTAATTCATTTTGAGTTTATTTTTGTGTATGGTGTTAGAAAGTGTTCTAGTTTCATTCTTTTACAAGTGGTTGACCAGTTTTCCTAGCACCGCTTGTTAAAGAGGTTGTCTTTTTTCCATTGTATATCTTTGCCTCCTTTGTCAAAGATAAGGTGTTGGAAGTTTTGGCCACAGCAATCAGAGCAGAAAAAGAAGTAAAAGGAATCCAGATAGGAAAAGAAGAAGTGAAACTCTCGCTGTTTGCAAATGACATGATCCTCTACATAGAAAACCCTAAAGACTCTACCAGAAAATTATTAGAGCTAATCAATGAATATAGTAAAAGTTGCAGGATATAAAATTAACACACAGAAATCCCTTGCATTCCTATATACTAACAATGAAAAAAACAGAAAGAGAAATTAAGGAAACAATACCATTCACCATTGCAACAAAAAGAATAAAATACTTAGGAGTACATCTACCTAAAGAAACAAAAGACCTGTACATAGAAAACTATAAAACACTGATGAAAGAAATCAAAGAAGACACAAACAGATGGAGAAACATACTGTGTTCATGGATTGGGAGAATCAATATTGTCAAAATGGCTATTCTACCCAAAGCAATCTATAGATTCAATGCAATCCCTATCAAGCTACCAACGGTATTTTTCACAGAACTAGAACAAATAATTTCACAATTTGTATGGAAATACAAAAAACCTCGAATAGCCAAAGTAATCTTGAGAAAGAAGAATGGAACTGGAGGAATCAACCTGCCTGACTTCAGACTCTACTACAAAGCCACAGTCATCAAGACAGTATGGTACTGGCACAAAGACAGAAATACAGATCAATGGAACAGAATAGAAAGCCCAGTGATTCACTATTTTAATAATACACTAATTATGAGCACTGGCGAGCAGAAAGCAGCAGGAACTAATGGTAATACATATTTCAGTAAAACTTCTGCTATTTGTTATGACGGAGCACATAAGGATATCATCACTAAAATGAGTGACTGGTTTTGATTCTAAGCAATAGAAACCTTACGTCAAACTCTTTGATTTTGTGTTCAACACATACTAAGTTTGAGTGTGTTACTCATACTATTTACCTCATGTCCTAAGATGCTGCTAGCTTTGATTGATAAGAATATTTTAATGAGTCTAAACTGCACTATAATCTGTACCAACTCATCCTTTATGGTCCACGGTAGTCAGAAGTTGTGTGGCTGATTGTGATACTGTATAGAATCTGTAACAAAATGCAATAGGAAAATCCCAGAGAAAGGCCCCAGCGTTTTGAAATGACACCAAACTTTCTTGGGATTAATAACCATTCTGTGTCTCAGAAATGTACATTGCCTTACTTCTGCTAGCTCATGTATACTAAAGAGTTAAGTAGTTGACAGCACATCAATTTCTGGCTCATTATGTTGTCATATCCATCTAGTCATAAACTTGATGACAACCAGCGTCCCTACTGTAGGGCTTCAGCGTGTGTAAGTAGTTGGCATAAGCAGGCTCTTCCAAATGTCTGTTCTGCCGCACTGCTGGCTCTCCCCCAGGGCACAGCTGCTGTTTCATGGGATGTTTCCTTGACTGCTCAGCTGAGGTCAGGGAGAAACTGAGTCTGAGTCACACTCTGTGGGATGTGTTGGCAACAGCCATAGGTGGCTGTAAAGAAGAATGGAGAGGAAAAGCTACACTGAAAGCAGAACTCTGAGCATTACATCTCCCTGTTCCTCTCAGCTAGCTTTAATAGAACGACATCAGAATTTTAATCAAAAGTCAGATGAACAGAGCCCTTCCTTTTGGCTCAGCAGGTAAAGAATCCATCTGCAGTACAAGATGTGCAAAAGACACGGGTTCAATCCGTGGGTAGGGAGGATCCCCTATAGGAGGAAATTGCAACCCACTCCAGTATTCTTGCCTGGAGAATTCCATGGACAGAGGAGCCTGGCGGACTACAGTCCATGGGGTTGCAAAGAGTTGGACATGACTGAGCAACTGAGCAGGCATGCATGCAGAGGAACCAATGTGAGCTATCCAAAATTCAGTTAAAATATCATGATTATTCTTATTGATAGTACATATATGAAACATGTAATATTTCATGACTTTCAAAGGTGACATTCAAACCTTAGGATCCCATCATCTCTCAGTTCAGTTCAGTCACTCAGTCATGTCCAAATCTTTGCGACGCCATGGACTGCAGCACCCCAGTTTTCCCGGTCCTTCACCAACTCCCAGAGCTTACTCAAACTCATGTCCATTCAGTCAGTGATGCCATCTAACCATCTCATCCCCTGTTGTCCCCTTCTCTTCCTGCCCTCAATCTTTCCCAGCATCAGGATTTTTTCCAATGAGTCAGGTCTGCACATTAGGCGGCCAAATATTGTAGTTTCAACTTCAGCATCAGTCCTTCCAATATTCAGGACTGATTTCTTTAGGATGGACTGGTTGTAACTCCTTGCAGTCCAAGGGACTCTCAAGAGTCTTCTCCAACACCACAGTTCAAAAGCATCAATTCTTTGGTACTCAGCATTCTTTATAGTCCAGCTCTCACATCCATACATGACTACTGGAAAAACCATAGCTTTGATAGATGGACCTTTGTTGGCCAAGTAATAACTCTGCTTTTTAACGTGCTGTCTAGGTTAGTCATAGCTTTTCTTCCAATAAGCAAGCCTCTTATAATTTCATGGCTGCAGTCACCATCTGCAGTGATTTTAGAGCCCCTGGAAAAATAAAATCTGTCACTGTTTTCACTGTTTCCCCATCTTTTTGCCATGAAGTGATGGGACTGGATGCCATGATCTTAGTTTCCTGAATGTTGAGTTTTAAGCCAAGTTTTCACTCTCCTCTTCCACTTTCATCAAGAGGCTCTTTAATTCTTCTTTGCTTTCTGCCATAAGGTTGCATATCTGAGGTTATTGATATTTCTCCAGGCAATCCTGATTCCAGCTTGGGCTTCATCCAGTCCAGCATTTCTCATGATGTACTCTGCATTTAAGTTAAATAAGCAGGGTGACAATATACAGCCTGCCGTACATCCTTCCCTATTTGGAACCAGTCTGTTGTTCCATGTCCAGTTCTAAATGTAGCTTCGTGACCTGCATACCGATTTCTCAGGAGGCAGGTCAGATGATCTAGTATTCCCATCTCTTTCAGAATTTTCCAGTTTGTTATGATACACACAGACTTTTGCATAGTCATTAAAGCAGAAATAGATGTTTTTCTGGAACTCTCTTGCTTTTTTGATGATCCAACAGATGTTGCCAATTTGATTTCTAGTTCCTCTGCTTTTTCTAAATCCAGCTTGAACATCTGGAAGTTTGTGTACTGTTGAAGCCTGGCTTGGAGAATGTTGAGCATTACTTTGCCAGCATGTGAGATGAGTGCAATTGTGCGATAGTTTGAGCATTCCTTGGCATTGCCTTTCTTTGGGATTGGGCTGAAAACTGTCCTTTCCCATCATTTCTAAAGGATCATTAAAGATAAGTGGATAAAACCAGCATACATTTTAAGAATAGATAAAATTTCTTTTCCATGGTAATCCTAGGTAGGTGTTATATGTGTCTATGATTGGATAATCTCGCTTTGACTGTTACAGCTGAAGATACAATAATTATTTAAAAAATGGCTCACTGAGAATATTTAATATGCATGTTTGTACTGCTAGGTCGCACACTCAGCTGATACCTGATTGTGAATAACTTGAATTAACTAGAATGATGCTTGTGTTCTTCCTGTATAGGCAAACTCATTTGAATGTGGTATGCTTTTTAACACTTGAAGATATTTCTTTAATACTGTAAGATGAAACCAAACACCCTAAAAAGTGATTTTTAAAATATGCTATCTTATAAAGAGGAGAAAATCTATGTTGCTGAATTTAGTAGCCTAAAGAACCTGTTTTTAAAGTTGGTAACTTTAATGAATTGAAAACTTATTGTTTAAGCAAAAGCAAAATTCTAGGTGAGAGGGTAACAGGCAGGAAGGCTTGGGGTCTCCAAATGGAGGAAATAGGCTGCAAATGTCAGATGTTTTTTATCTTTCTCTTAAGCAGCAAGAGGAAACAAACTACAAGTGTCAGATTTTTCTCTCTTCTCTATGCAAATTTAAAAGGGTGTTTCTCTTAAACTTCTGTACTGCCATGATGACACTTGGTTCCAGCTGAACTTAACTTTTCTCAAACCTTGAGCTAAGCAATGCATTTTTCTTATGGAAATATTTTTCTTAAGCTTGTTAATGAATTATGTATTTACCCTAAATTCTGTCTTTCTTCAAGTTAATTCTGCTTAAGACTCAGAACCAATAAGGGCTCAACAAACCAGTTTGTCTTACTCATACATTTTTCTCCTAACCTATGTTAATGAAACTGTATATTTACTTGGAAAACTGCCCTTTTTCAAGATTCATGTCAATCTTTTTATGACCCAGGATGACTCACCTTGTGTCAATGTTATCTCAAAATGCATGTTGTGGATGTGGGGTCTTGTGCCAGTTTCTGAGTTTTGAGACATTCCCTTTCTCTAACTAGCAGCCTGCTGGTAGCTCTGTAACATTCGACTAAAGACTGGCAGGGGGGCACTCTTTCTGCTCCCTTCTGATGTCTATGTCAGAAGCTCTATCTCTTTTATACTTTAATAAAACTTTATTACACAAAAGATCTGAGCGAGCAAGCCTTGTCTCTGGCCCTGGATTGAATTCCTCTTCTCCAGATGTCAAGAATCCTGGCCTCTTTCAAGTCTCAGCACCAACCTTTCATAGGTATTTGAAAGTAAAGCTAACCTGAGCCTGAAGTGTGAGTGCATTTGTAATTCAGGTGGTGTATTTAAAGATCCCCACTAGTAAAAGGGATTGTAATTTTCTAATGCAGGTGTTGAGAGTCTGCAGCCTGCACATCAGATCTAGCCCTGTTTTTGTATGGCTGAGAAAAAAAAAAAGAACTACTTTGTGACATGCAAAAATTATGTGAACTTCACATTTCAGTGTTCAAATATGAAGTTTTATCAGTCCAGCCTCACTCATCCATTTATGTATTGTTTGTGACTGTTTTTGTAATATAAAAGTGGTTGAGTAGTTGTGACCGAGACTATATGGCCTGCAGAGCTTAAAATACTATGTGACTTTTACAGAAAAAGTTTGCTGACCCCCGATCCAGTGAATAAGATGATAGGTTCTGTTGGGGGAGTATGTAATTTCCTGTTCTGTTTCGCCACAGCAAAAATTTGAAGTGATGGGTGCATCGGTGTTACAGCTCAGTATTATTAGGAAAAACAAAGTATAGTACACCCTTGAGGAGTGAGGGCAGGCCAACCCAAAAGATGAAGAGAAGAGAGAGCCTCAATCCTTCTAGGCTACCTCCTTTTATATATTTGTCTCCTTCCCCCTGAGCGTGTCCTGTGTACATTGGGCTAGTCTGGAGGGCTGTTTGTTTTACCTGAGGTCCTCACTCCAGTCCTCAGACCTTCCCTTGTTCTATTTTTGCCGGCTTTTCCCTTCTTTGTCTTTTAGCCACTGCTGTTTTGGACTCCTTTTTCCTATTCTAACTACCTAACAGTTCTATGGATTTCATTTGTTACTGTGTATTCCCCAGAAAAATAGAAAGTCATTCTGGATTTGGTTATGTTTCCTCCAGCCCTGCACTTTTTGTACTAAATATGTACATACTCATTTGCAGGAGCACCAACTGCACCTGCATCCAGGTTCAGGAGTGGCCCTGCCCGTGGGGCCAGCAGCTGTGTGATGCCCATGTTCTGTGCTGAGGGGCAGGGTCTTCTGCTATAGGTCTACTTGACTTGTCTCTCAATTTGTCTGAACCTTCCCAGAGATATCCTGCTTTCCTGGAGGTCATGAAAACTACCCAATATTCTTTCCATTAGTCTTCCTTTTCTGGTTAAATCCAATAAGTAGTTCCTTGTAACTAAAACTTCTGATGGTTACAAAACCAAACACACCAGTAAGCAAATAAAAAAGATCAAGAAGATACAAAGATGGGCACCTGTGTAAGTAGATGAAGTGATTGTACATAAATGCTCTCTGACTTTTATGAGGAGCATCCAGCATCCATGGACCTGTACTCATAAGACATCAGAACGAGTAAAGTAGATGTGACCCACCATCTCCCAAGAATATGAAATATAAACAGATAGGACAGAATTAGGGGAATAAACTCAAGCAAATTTTAAATAAAATAACATGAACAGTAACACAATGAAAATAGTTTTTTAAAAGTATATTTTAATTTTACCTTAAAAGCAGCATATTTCTAAAGAGTCACTGGATGTGAAGGAAACAGTGACTTTCAGTAAGTTAGTTCAATGTCACAAAAGATGAGAGATCAAGAAAAGACTGGCAAAAGGGAAGGGAGGAAGGAACTTCTCCTCTCTATTATTTCTAAATTCTCCTGATTCAGCCAAGGCACTGTTCTCATACTCTCAGTTTCCTCATCTCCAAATCTAGGATAAATATGACCTCCTTTTAGGGTTAATTATGATGACTAAATGACCCTGGTTAAGAGCGTGATTTCAAATCAGTCTGGGAATTAAATTCCTCCACCGCCAAAATTTAATATCAGGGTACATTTGGCAAGTTACATATTCTTTCTAGTTTGACTTGCCTCCTCTTTAAATGGGGATTAAAGTATTAGTATCTAATAGATAAGCTTTTGTGAGACATTAAATAAAGGATCGTGTTTTAGTTCTTGGCAGAGTGCCTGCATATAAATGATAAATGGAGGGAAAGAAGCATAATGGTTTGTCTAGGGTGGTCAAATAAGAAGTGAAGTCAGTCCCCCACCTCCCCTGTCTACCTTGGAACCACAGTGAAATGCTCTTGAGCAGGTTTCTTTCAGATAGATAGGGATGACAATAGATAACAGGCAAGTAATTCTTTTTAGAACTGCATCAGAATCTTTCAAATTGGGCCTTTATAACCAGTTGTTGTTTTAGAAGAGGGGAGTGACACAGTCTTGTGAGAACAAACCATGTGTTATGGAAGCCTTTTCATCCTATGTTCAGAACTGACTTTTCTCACAGCATTCCTCAGTCGTATCCACACACTAGGTAGCATGGCCTGAACTTCATTGGTCTGTCTACCCTGCAAGGTTACATGAGATATCAGGACTGACTTTTCATTGGCTTATTTATTTTTAAGGCAATTGCTTTAGAAACAGGTCTTATTTATTTTGACTCAACATTTATCTTGTTTAGAGAAGAAAAATTTTAATAACACTGTAAAGTAATTTTGCAGTCCATAGTTGTCTAGGGATACAGAGAGGAGTTTCTAATGCTTGCTCATCATAGCACTTGGCATGTGTAAATAAACATCAATTCTTTTGTCTTTATTTCTTAGTTCAAAAGAGTATGAAAAAAATTAAGGATTTAAAAACAATCACAGTTGAGTGTTTCACAAATGTCTTATATTAATATTTGAGAATTAAATGTAACACATAATAACAAATTCCAGACATTTCAAAATAACCATGCTATATACATGTGATCAAAGTACTTGGTCAATCTCATTTAGTTCAGACCTAGAAATAAATGGTTTTGTCATTTCTCAAAAGATTTTCAAAGCTGAGGTCAATCAAAATGACATAATTTTAGAGATCTCTTAATTCTCAGGTGGCTCAGTGATAAAGAATCTGCCTGTCAAGCAGGAGACATTGTTCGATCCCTGGGTAGGAAGATCCCTTGGAAAAGGGACTGGCTACCCACTCCATTATTCTGGCCTGGAGAATTCCATGGACTGTATGGTCCATGGGGGTCACAAAAAGTTAGACATGACTGAATGACTTTCACTTCATTTCACTTAATTCTCTTCTGATCATAGATGCTTGGCTTAGCATGCATATAAGTTTAAACCTAGCTGCTTATTTCTAAGCTTATCTATTTATAATTACCTGTTACTCCTTTAAAGAAGACTTGGCACCTATCTAAAGCTATCGTCAATAACCTTGGAATTACTATTAAAATTCTTGCATGCAGTAGAGTTATTACAAACATCAAATCTGAGGATACTCAAATCTAATCCTTTTTATTAGGTAAATTGAGTTCTATTTATACTGTCTCTTTTCAAAAAGCATGTTTGGTGGAAAGGAAGGAGATTTATGAAAATCAGTTTTTTCAGTCATAAAAAATCAAAGATGCTGTATTTACTAAGGATATTAAATTTATAAATGGTTTAAGACTAGAGTAAACCAATTTATGAATGGTTTAAGATTAGAACATTATAACTTGCTTTAAACTTTTATTAAAAATAAAAGTTTTTAATTTCTAATCTAACTGGATTTTGGCCAAATTTATACTTGTAATTACTAAAAAGCAGCAATATTACTGAAAATGTTAGTCTCAACAGCCAATTAAACAACTTTTAACCTCCTAAGTAAATAGTAAGTGTTAGACCAGTATTTAAAAAAAAAAAAATTCTTCTGAAAAACAGATTAACTTAATGATCAGTAAGAGAATATTAAATTAATTCTTTGTTATAGAAAATAAGGGACCAGATGTCAGTAAAATTGACATCTGATGAGCTCCTTAAGGTAGAAAAATACAGTTAATTCATAGAATGTAGGGAATCAGACTGCCTGAGGAACAAAATACTCAGGAAAACAATGGTATGTATGCAAAAAAATATTTTTTTCTCTTCTACTAATTTGAGAAGTGAGTAATCTTTACTGAAGAAATTGTTTTACATTTCTTGTTAAATACTTCCACCTCTCCCTTTTGAAATATCATTCAGAAAGCTTGAGGTATTAATATATTAATTTTCCTATGCAAGAAGGCACACCACTTGCATAGCTAAGTTAAAGAAACACACCATTCAGAAAGAAAAAAAAAACATTCTGTATTTCTGATTTGACAAGTGGAGAGGTTAGAAAAAGATGGAAAAAGATACATGAAAATGAGATCTTTATGAATAGAGAGGTTTGAAAGGACTGATTGGTAGCTTTCTTATGTCTTCCCACCATGCAAAAGAATGAGTGATGCTGTTGAATAAATGACAGAATAAACACTTTTCTCTTTATGTTGCATCATCGGACAGTAATCCCTTCCTATAGACACTCCTGTAGCAAGTCCTATGAGTGTGTGTATGTGCTGTTGCTCACTCGTGTTCATCTCTTTGCAGCCTGGAGGACTGTAGCCTGCCAGGCTTCTCTGCCTGTGGAATTTTTCTGGCAAAAACACTGGAGTGGGGTAGCATTTCCTACTCCAGGGAATCTTAATGACCCAGGGATCAAACCCACATCTCTTGTTTCTCCTTCATTGACAGGCAAAGTCTTTACCACTAGCGCCACCTGGGAAGTGCAGCAAGTCCTCTAATGATCTATCACTATGAATCTATTCATATCTATAGCATATTTCGTGGATTGAATCCATAGAGGAGCAAAATTTGCTACCCCAAAATATCTCTTTGGTGTGTGCATTCTTTCAAGCTGAAAATTATCAAGATCCAAAGACCTTTCCCTTAATGGCCTAAAAGAATTTGTAGAGGACCTGTTTCCAGAACAGAGCTTTTACCAGAAATGTCTGCAAGCAGTTTGGGGTAGGTATGGAGAAGGAAACCTGTCAGGGCCTAGAGATCAGAGTCCACTCTGTGTCCCACGTTCTCTGTAAGGCCCAGCAAGCATTTATTCACCAACATTAGTTTTTGAATCTACATGTCAGAGAACTATAGGTGGTGTTATATTATCGAATACATTGGGCCCTGCTAAGGGGGAAGTACGCTCAGATAATCATTGAGAGAGAGCATCAGAGTCATCGCCATTCCCCACTGCATGCAGGCTCCTTGACTCTAACTCTGTGATCTTCCTCTAGACGTTATCTTGTTCACACAGTCTGGTCACAATTGGGGAGATTACTGAAATGGAAGCTAGGGAAGAGATCTGGTCATCCGTTGATTACTTGTTCTTCATTCCTGTAACAGCGAAGAACAAAATCTTGCTCCATGGTTGGATCTGTTTCTTTTACTTTAACCTTTGCTCTCCTTTGCTTTTGTGGCCACAATCACTAAAAAGATGCTGTCTGTAGCTATATGCATCCAGAGTGACGCACCTCAGGGAACCCTGCCCCTCTGCCTGACTGTTAAGCTAAAGTGCCTTTGTTTAGCTCAGAGAGACAGTCTGACTCTGCCCACCTGTGAATCGCTGTAGAAAAGAAGAAATTAACACATCCCCTGTGGCACCTTTATCAAAAAACTCTTATGTTCTTCTTTAGATATTAAAAATAAGTAAACAAAAACACTTCATGCCAGATGTCTGTGAATTCCCAGGCATTTATGGTGCTGATTTCTGCAGTGGTCTTAGGAATTTCTAGTCTGTTAAGAATGTGCATGGAGAAGGCAATGGCACCCCACTCCAGTACTCTTGCCTGGAAAATCCCATGGACAGAGGAGCCTGGTAGGCTGCAGTCCATGGGGTCGCTAGGAGTCGGACATGACTGAGCGACTTCACTTTCACTTCATTGGAGAAGGAAATTGCAACCTACTCCAGTGTTCTTGCCTGGAGAATCCCAAGGACAGGGGCTGCCGTCTATGGGGTCACACAGAGTTGGACACGACTGAAGTGACTTAGCAGCAGCAGTAGCAAGAGTGTGCACATAACCCTTTATTCTTCAGGTGACAGCCTGAGGCAGGACATTGGAATTCTTTGGAAAATTCACTGTGTGGGAAACAAAAATCCCAAGTGCTAGGCGTCACTGACACATGTTTATTGTGTCACAGTCATCATTAATGACATAATGGTAAAATAAATTATAGATAATATTTGGAAGAAGAAGTGCTTTCATGACTTAAAAAAATAGAATATATATTAATCTTATCAGAAAAAATGTGAACGTATGAAAAAAGCTCCTTGAAAAATATGCTAACCCCAGATAGCTAAGTTACTATGACATGTTTCTTTCTAACATTTGAATGACGGGAAATGATTATGTGATGTAAATTGTTTAGTTTTGGAAAATGCATAGAAAATTCCCACAATTTTTTTTAAAAAAATGAACACTTGCAAGTTATGAGAAAAGGCCGAAAAAATGAGAGTCAATAGAAAAGAATAATATTTTATTGAATTTGAAGGAAGAAGCTTAAATGGTTGTGTGTGTGTGCTAAGTTGCTTCAGTCACGTCTGACACTTTGCAACCCCATGGACTGTAGCCCGCCAGGCTCCTCTCTCCATGGGATTCTCCAAGCAAGAATACTGGAGTGGGTTGCCATATCCTTCTCCAGGGGATCTTCCCGATCCAGGGATCAAACCCAGGTCTCTATGTCTCCTTCACTGGCAGGCGAGTTCTTTACCACTAGCAACACCTTAAATGGTGGAGTAGCTTCAACTGGGGCTTCCCTAGTACTTCAGGATAAGAAATCCACCTGCAAAGCAGGAGATTCAGGAGACCTAGGTTGGATCTCTGAGGTGGGGAGATCTCCTGGAGGAGGAAATGGCAACCCACTCCAGTATTCTTACCTGGCAAATCGCATGGACAGAGGAGCCTGGCGGGCTACTGTCCATGGGGTTGCAAAGAGTTGGACATGACTAGGCATACATGAAATCCACCCAGTACAGCTTCAATTGAGGTTGATGTTTTTCCTCTACAGAAATATGTTTCTAAAATACAATTAGGAAGAAAATTGTCTGGAAGAAGAAAAGAACTGTTAAGATTTTGGGGTCATTCAAAGCTAATTTACATATGCTATAAAAAGTATCTATTGTATTTCTGCTCTGAAAGATTAAATTTGAAACTATTTATATAATAGATATATTAATATTGACACTAGTTAATAGTCATATCTATATTATTAGTTATTTTCCACCAAATAATGTGAAAAAAACTGACATCTTAAGTAAAAAAATATATTACAAATCACTTGTAATTATATAATATTTACCTTAAGAAAAAACTAAAATACTATCCTTAATAGGACAATAGTTTTGACTGGGTATCTGGTTGACTGTTTTCCTTTTTTATCCTTTGTGAATTATTCCCTTTACTTCTACAATGACCATGTCTAATGTTGACCTGAAACAAATAGACTGCCAGATATTTCTCTAACAAAGAGAGTATTTGGGATCAGCAGAGAATTGCAATTTGGGGTCTGCAACCACAGGTGAGTTATGCACAAGTCCAAGCACAGCAGGAAAAGGCAAACTTATTTGTAACAGAGAGGAAAAGGAAGTTGGGCGAGCTGTAGGAAGCAACAATTCTGGGGCTTTTCATTGCCCAGAAAGAGGAGAAATCATTTTCCCTGCTGGGCTCTGCTATGATTGTGAGGCAACAACTCTATTTAACTGAGATCTCTGTTTATTAATTTTTACACTAATGTGTAGTGTTTATAACAATAAAATATTTTAAGTGTGTACAGTAGTGTATCAAGTATGTGCATGTGTATGTATGTGTATCCCCATTCCCAGTTTATTGGTAACCTTTCTTAGTGTCCTCCAAAGATGACCAGTAACACCTGTAGTCAAAGAAAGTGGGTTTAATACTTGTTTCAGGAGGAAGATGCACTGCAAGGGGAAATGTGGGTGTCACAGAGGATACTGGAGTGAGGACTATAGGATTTAGGCCTGGGCTAGGTGATCTGTGCTTGCATGGGGAGTTTTTGCTGAACTGGGTCATGGATGAAAGTGGGAGTAATGATTTGATTGAATAACTTAGTAATTTTTACAGAGGAGGCAGAAAGAAAGGAGAGAGGGTAACGTTTAATGGATAAAGAAACAGAAGTCACTAGGATTAGTGTCAGGAGAGGAATATGCTTGATCATGTTTGTGGTTTGCACGAAATTCCAGTTTTTGTCAGTTGAGACATAATTTTATAATTTTTTTTTCCTTGTTCATTATGGACACAGAGTGACTTCAAATTATTTTGATGTTTGTAAAATTGGTTAACTAGCTGTTAGTACTAGATGTCAAGGCTGCTTTTTTTTTTCATGCTCTGGTTTAGAGGAATTGTTCTCCAAGTGTAGGTCTGGGACCTTGTTGGAAATGTATTCTCTCAAGCCCTCCTCAGGCATCCTCAAACAGAAATCCTGTGGGTGGGGCCAAGCCACCTATGTTTTAATAAACCTTCCTCCCCAGGTGATATTCTGGTGCTAACTAAAATTTGAGAACCACTGATAAAGTGGTTTTCTATCCTGACTTTGAGTTAGAATTATCTGGGGGTCTTTAAAATCATGCTGCTGGCAAGAGCCAACTCTTGCTCAGCCGTAATCAGAATCTCTGGTACAGGCCTAGGGTTTGGTCATTATTGAAGTTCTTTGGTTATTCAAATGTACAGCCAAATTGGAGAAGTTCTGTTCTAGTGTATTTGGGAAAATATATATTTATTACATTTGCATTTATTTTTATATATACTTAACCCCTTCTGCATTCACTCATGATGCTATTGCCTCTCTTTGGAGAATAATTTTGAAATATCAGTTTAAGTTGAAAATGCACATAACATGCAACTTAGCAGTTCTGTTATGAAATATAACCCATAGAAAACATCTTGTGTGTGTGCATGCCTAGTTACTTCAGCTGTGTCCAACTCTTCTCAACTCTACTGACTGTAGCCTTCCAGGCTCCTCTGTCCATGGGATTTTCCAGGCAAAAATACTGGAGTGGTTGTCTTTTTTCCATTGTATATCCTTGCCTCCTTTGTCAAAGATAAGGTGTCCATAGGTTCGTGGATTTATCTCTGGGCTTTCTATTCTGTTCCATTGGTCTATATTTCTGTCTTTGTGCCAGTACCACACTGTCTTGATGACTGTGGCTTTGTAGTAGAGTCTGAAGTCAGGCAGGTTGATTCCTCCAGTTCCATTCTTCTTTCTCAAGATTACTTTGGCTATTCGAGGTTTTTTGTATTTCCATACAAATTGTGAAATTCTTTGGTCTAGTTCTGTGAAAAATACCGTTGGTAGCTTGATAGGGATTGCATTGAATCTATAGATTGCTTTGGGTAGAATAGCCATTTTGACAATATTGATTCTTCCAATCCATGAACATGGTATGTTTCTCCATCTGTTTGTGTCCTCTTTGATTTCTTTCATCAGTGTTTTATAGTTTTCTATGTATAGGTCTTTTGTTTCTTTAGGTAGATATACTCCTAAGTATTTTATTCTTTTTGTTGCAATGGTGAATGGTATTGTTTCCTTAATTTCTCTTTCTGTTTTCTCATTGTTAGTGTATAGGAATGCAAGGGATTTCTGTGTGTTAATTTTATATCCTGCAACTTTACTATATTCATTGATTAGCTCTAGTAATTTTCTGGTAGAGTCTTTAGGGTTTTCTATGTAGACGATCATGTCATCTGCAAACAGTGAGAGTTTCACTTCTTCTTTTCCTATCTGGATTCCTTTTACTTCTTTTTCTGCTCTGATTGCTGTGGCCAAAACTTCCAACACTATGTTGAACAGTAGTGGTGAGAGTGGGCACCCTTGTCTTGTTCCTGATTTCAGGGGAAATGCTTTCAATTTTTCACCATTGAGGGTGATGCTTGCTGTGGGTTTGTCATATATAGCTTTTATTATGTTGAGGTATGTTCCTTCTATTCCTGCTTTTTGGAGAGTTTTAATCATAAATGAGTGTTGAATTTTGTCAAAGGCTTTCTCTGCATCTATTGAGATAATCATATGGTTTTTATCTTTCAATTTGTTAATGTGGTGTATTACATTGATTGATTTGCGGATATTGAAGAATCCTTGCATTCCTGGGATAAAGCCCACTTGGTCGTGGTGTATGATCTTTTTAATATGTTGTTGGATTCTGTTTGCTAGAATTTTGTTAAGGATTTTTGCATCTATGTTCATCAGTGATATTGGCCTGTAGTTTTCTTTTTTTGTGGCATCTTTGTCTGGTTTTGGAATTAGGGTGATGGTGGCCTCATAGAATGAGTTTGGAAGTTTACCTTCTTCTGCAATTTTCTGGAAGAGTTTGAGTAAGGTAGGTGTTAGCTCTTCTCTAAATTTTTGGTAGAATTCAGCTGTGAAGCCATCTGGTCCTGGGCTTTTGTTTGCTGGAAGATTTTTGATCAAAAAGAATTCATTTGAACCAGTCCTAATGAGATGGATGAAACTGGAGCCCCTTATACAGAGTGAAGTAAGCCAGAAAGATAAAGAACATTACAGCATACTAACACATATATATGGAATTTAGAAAGATGGTAACGATAACCCTATATGCAAAACAGAAAAAGAGACACAGAAATACAGAACAGACTTTTGAACTCTGTGGGAGAATGTGAGGGTGGGATGTTTCAAAAGAACAGCATGTATACTATCTGTGGTGAAACAGATCACCAGCCCAGGTGGGATGCATGAGACAAGTGCTCGGGCCTGGTACACTGGGAAGACCCAGAGGAATCGGGTGGAGAGGGAGGTGGGAGGGGGGATCGAGATGGGGAATAAGTGTAAATCTATGGCTGATTCATATCAATGTATGACAAAACCCACTGAAATGTTGTGAAGTAATTAGCCTCCAACTAAAAAAAAAATTAAAAAAAAAAAAATTAAATAAATAAAAAAAAAAAATAACAACAAAAAAAAAAATACTGGAGTGGGTTGTCATGCTCTCCTCAAGGCCATCTTCCTGACCTAGAGATCGAACCCACATCTCTTATGTCTCCTGCATTGGAAGGTGGGTTCTTTACCACTAACACCACCTGGGAAGCCCAAAAAACGTCTTACATATGCACAGATATTCTGAGTAAGGATGTTTATTTCATCACTGATAGTAATAGTAAAGGGTGTAAATATGATATGGTCCCCAGCTGAGGAATGGATAAATCATAGGGTATTTATAAAATACTATACAACCTTAGGTTTAAAGTAAACTACAGATGGCCCCAGCTTTATGGTGGTTCATTCTACTTGTGATTTTTTAACTTTACACTGGTGTGAAATTGAGTGGAATTTTCAGGCTAGTGATATGTTGTAGGATACTCTCTCAAGATGCTGGGCAGCAGAAGTGAACTATAGCTCCCAGTCAGCTCTGTGGTCATGAGGGTTGCTGCTGCTGCTGCTGCTAAGTCACGTCAGTCGTGTCCGACTCTGTGCGACCCCATAGACGGCAGCCCACCATGCTCCCCCGTCCCTGGGATTTTCCAGGCAAGAACACTGGAGTGGGTTGCCATTTCCTTCTCCAATGCATGAAAGCGAAAAGTGAAAGTGAAGTCGCTCAGTCGTGTCTGACTCTTAGCGACCCCATGGTAAGCAGCAGATATACTTAACAGCCATTCTATACTCATGTAACCATTCTGTTTTTCACTTTCAGCACAGTATTCAATAAATTACATGAGATATTCAGCAATTTATTATAAAACAGGCTTTGTGTTAGATGGTTTTATCCAACAGTAGTCTATTTGCATGTATTCTGTGCATGTTTAAAGTAGACTGGGTTGAGCTATGATGTTCAGTAGGTTTGATGTAGTAAGTGTATGTTTTGATTTACAATATTGTCAACTTACAGCAATGGGTTTATCAGGGCATAGCACCACTGTAAATCGAGGAAGCCTGTATATAAACTATATCAATGTGCGTGAATATAATGATGAGTGAGCGCAGCAACTTGAAAAACGTTACATATAATTTTAGTAAATCTTAAAAGCTACATCTCACTTTAGGCACAATGTACTGCACTGTAAAAAATTTAAGAGCAACCACACGAATGATTTGTACATCTTCAGCAGAGAAGTTACTCCTTTGGGAAGTAGGGCAGGGATAGAATTCTGGGAGGTTTAGATATATTTGTAATGTTTTATGCCTCTAAAGAGGAAGTGAAACAAACATAACAAAGTGTGATATTTAAAGATTAGACTAGGGATGTCCGCTTAAGAGTTCTGGTCTGGGACTACTCTTGTCCTTCAATCCAGGGCTAATAGTACCATGCTGGTGTCATCTCCTTCAAAGCCTAATTATTAATTCTGCATAGACAGTGAAGTGTGTTTACATTTTAGAATAACCAGATAAAATATCAAACAAAAACAAAATGAATGAAACAAAAACTAGAAGCTGAGTGTTAGATATAAATGTTTCTGGACTCCAGGATTAGATAAAAATGGCAGAATTTTCATGCAGGATGTCTCATCTCGATCTCCTTCATTTCCCCTCCCTGAGAGTCTCCACCCGCGTTCCACTCCCCTTTAGAAGAACCTAATTTATACCCATAGGAGACAATCTCACCCGGGGTTTATACACAACCCTCTCTCCCACCACCTCTCCAACCATGTGACTAACTGCCATGATTCACAAGAGCAAGGCAGGGTTCAAGTGAAGATAGTATTTCAGGTAAAAGGACAGTTTTGGCAGAATTGTTTATAATGGGTATTTCCACTTTATGGTCAATATTCTTTGATTTACTCTTGCATCCTGTTATGATATTCCTTCATTGGATTTCCAGGCTTTTCTGGAAAATTATGCAATATGGGGCTTTCCAGGTAGCTCAGTGGTAAAGAATCTGCCTGCCACGCAGGAGGCGCAGGTTCGATTCCTCGGTTGGGAAGATCCCCTGGAGGAGGAAATGGCAACCCACTCCAGGATTCTTGCCAGGAATATCCCATGGACAGAGGAGCCTTGAAGGCAACAGTCCATGGAGTCGCAAAAGAGGCAGACACGACTTAGCTACTAAATGATAACAGACAACATTTGGCAACATACAGGCCATCATTCTCTCTCTCTCACACAGATACAAGCACAAGTTTACAAAGTTATTATTCTTGGTGATATCATAGTTTAAATTTATGTTAAGGAAAGAGACCCCACTAAAATGCAGATTCTAATTTATAAGGTCTTTGTGGAGCCTGAGAGTCTGCATTTCTAGCAAGCTTCCAGATGATACTAATTTTGCAAATTGAGAATTATATTTTCAGTAGCAATGTGCTGCACTAGAGTTCTAAATTACTGGTAAAGGCCTCCTAATTCCTCTTAGAAGAACACAATCATAAGAAGAATTAACATATATTCATTGTTTTTTTCTAGACTACTTCCAAACTGTCATTTATCTTTCCTTGTCTCCAGGACTCGTTGACAATAGAAGTGATCATCCTCAAAGCCTCGTGTAACGATGGTTCTTCATAAATCTGCATTCACTGTAAAGTTGTTTCAAACCACCCCCAAACTTAGGTCTTAAAACAGCAGTTTATTACACGCCATGCTTCTGTAGGTTGACTGGTTTGTCTGCTTGGATCGAGTGTTTGGGTGTCTGTAGTCATCTGGAGGCTTGACTGGGATCTCAGCTGGGCTGTCAGTCCGGAGCCCTGGTTCTCTTCCATGTGGCGGCTTGGGCTCCCTCATAGCCTGATTTCAAGATGGAGCATTCTAGCAAGCGTTCTGAAGAGAAGAAAGCAGAAGAATATCAGACAAGTTAAGGGTTAGGCTCAGAACGGGCACAGCGTCTCTTCTACTAATTTTTCTGTGTCATAAATCAGGTCATGAGAGGGGGCTTAGACAAGCGTGGAAATCTGGGAAGCATGGTATATTAAAGTAACAGTCTGCCGCAGGTATTTACAGAATGAATGTAGTTACTGAGAAGTTTAGTTAAATTTACTTTTTAATTTAACTGTCATTGACTTCTGACATTTATTTTCTTTTTATCTGTCGAATATCATCTTTGATCATTAGGTGAAAAATGTGATTCTCTTATTTAAAGTAGACATAGAAAACAGCAAGAGAATGAATGAGAAAAAAAAGAATATGAAAGAGGTGGGAGATCATTTAAACATATATACACTCAAAAACCAAAATAAAAGTTCGACTGCATTTGTGAAAAAAGGTGTTTATTATATAGTACATAGCATTTAATTGCCTGTAATTATATGAATCTGTGAAAGAATGGTTGTAAGCATCCTTTTATGTTGAATTATTCAACAGTCCATTCAGTTCACTCTTAACATCTAGATCTTGACTAGCTAAAGCTTTAAATTTTATGCAGCAGTCTTTCACATAATCTTTAGGCCCATTGTGGTTTAGTAGAATTAAAACTTAAATAAAGTTGAATTGTAATTTCTGAAACATTTCTTTATCTGAGATTCTCAAGACCTGAATAAAATTCAATAGAAACAATATATGCTGGAGCAGTGGTGATATTAAACTAAACTCTTTTCTAAAGAAATAATATTGCAAAATGAAAATCAGTTTCAAGAGATGTTGAGAGAAATAAAATTCCATCCAATAAATCTGTGACAAGACAAAGAATTTAGACAACTGATTTTCTCCCTCTGCTTCAATGTACTTGGAATCTCAGATACACAGTGACAAAAAGCTCTGAAGTCATATTTATCTAAATGGGTTTTTAGTTTCAGTGTTTGATTCATACCCAAAACAAACCTAGCACATGTCTTTAAGTAGCTGCACTGGGAATGGTATAAAATACAATTTTACTTATTGTGCGAGAGCAATTTAGGTTTTAATGACTATCACATTTCCTTGTTTTAAAAATATAATCTTTAATAGAGAAAAAAGAAGAAATCTCTGTGGTACCTGTAATAGTTCAATGTGTTTATTCATGTTTTTATACTGAGAGAAATATCTTTCCAATTAGATAGATTTTTAAATGAACCTTTATTTTGAACTCATGTTTGATTTTCAGAAAAATTGCAGTCATAGTAGAGACAGGTCATGTATATCCTTTGACTAATTCTTCCCACAGTTAACGTCTAACATTTCCTTTGGTACAGTTGTCAAAATTGAGAAAGTGACCTTGATAAATTACTTTTAACTAAACTACAGTTTTGGGGCTTCCCAGGTAGCACTAATGGTGAAGAACCTGCCTGCAAATACAGGAGACATAAGAGACCCGGTTCTATCCCTAGGAGATCCCCTGGAGAAGGGCGTGGCAACCCACTCCAGTGTTCCTGACTGCAGTCTGAGTTTGTGTCCCCAGTTTTCCCATTGACGTTCTCTTTCTCTTCCAGGATCCAGAGCACCACATGGCATTTCTTTCTCACGTCTCCTCTGGTCAGTGACAGCTTCTGAGTCTGTCTTTGTTTTTTTATGACTTTGAATGTTGAGAAGTACTGACCAAGTATCTTGCAGAACGTCCTCCAACCTGGGTTCTTGAGGTGTTTTTCTGATGCTTAGTCTGAGTTTATAGGTTTATGGGAAGAATACCACAGAGGTCACATGCCCTTCTCAGCACACTGTATCAGGGAGTATGTGATATACACACATCATCATTGGGGATGTTAATCTTCATCACTTGATTAAAGTATTGTTTGTCAGCTTTCTCCAGTGTAAAGTTATCACTTCTCCCCTTACCTGTTCCGTTCTTTGCAAGCAAGTTACTAAGTCAAGCCCAGCCTAAAATGTGTGTGTGTGAGTGTATGTGTGTGTGTGTGTATGTGTGTGCTATAAGCATCAGCCTCTTGAAGCATGGAGTATATACATATATGAAGTAAATCTCTTCTGTAAGAAATATTCATCTGTTCCTCATCATTTATTTATTCAATCATTTATTTCAGTATAAACTCATGTGTATTTATTTTGTACTTTGCATTACGATATAATACTTCATTATTTCTTTTGCTGCTCCAGTTGTTCCAGCTTTGGCCGTAAAGAGCTCTTTACAGGGGGCTCCTTTGTTACTCTAATCTGTCCTCCTTCCTTTGTATTTTGTGCTCTTCCTTACTGCCTGGTGGAGTAAGATGCTCAAAGCTCATTTTGTATTTTGCCTGCCCCGGCCCTAGTACTGGTCATTTCTCCAACGAACTTGGTTCTTTTTATTAGAGAATAGTAGATAGAAACTAAGATCTGAAAAAAAAAGAGAAAAAAAAAAAAAGAAACTAAGATCTGGACACTGATATCCTTGTTGATGGGATGTTATTGTTTCTAGGCCTTATCTATAGACAGATTATAAATATATGTAGTCATAATAATCTATGTGAACAATATATCTATTAATATAATTGTTTTTATATCTATATTTTAAGCTAACTATTAGTTCACTCTAATATTTCTGACTAGTACCACATGGTTTAGTCTAACCTTCCTTTTTTTAATGTATTACAACTGTCTTTGAAAGTGAGAAACTTAGCTGCATGCTCATTCCCTTCCGTCATGTCCAACTCTTTGCGACCTCATGGACTGTGGGCCGCCAGGCTCCTCTGTGAATGAGATTTCCTAGGCAAGAATACTGGAGTGTGTTGCTATGCCCTCCTGGGTAGAGAACCTTCCTAGCCCAGAGATTGAACCCACATCTCCTGAGTCTCCTGCATTGCAGGCAGATTCTTTATTGCTGAGCCATGGGGGAAGCCTCAAAACTTGGCTAAATATACTTCATTTAAAAATTTTTATTTGAGGTTTTTTTTTTTTGTATTTAATATTTTGGCACTATCTACATGTGGGACATAACTTATATAGAACAAAAATCCATTAAATAAACATGTACATTTATCCTTTGAATGGATTATATTCTATGTATATATAGGTTGTTAATTAGAAACATATTACTTTTAATGTATGTATCAGCTGTGCTTTGTAAGGGATGAGTGTAGCAAGAATCTAAAAGTAATGTTGAGTGACTAATCGGGCTTAATAAAATTACCCTAGTGTGAACTGCAGTTATTTGAAGCTGTAGATCAGTGGTTCTCAGTCACAACTACATGTAGGAATCACCTGGGGGTGTTTTAAACAAATACTGATGCATGGTTCTTACCTCAGAGATTCTGATTTAATTTGTCTGGGTTAAGAATGAGAGAGAGTTCCTTGAACAGCAAGGAGAGCAAACCAGTCCATCCTAAAGGAAATCAACCCTGAATATTCACCGGAAGGGCTGATGCTGAAGCTGAAAGCTCCAATACTTTGGGCACCTGATGCTAAGAGCTGACTCATTGGAAAAGACCCTGATGATGAGAAAAATTGAGGGCAGGAGGAGAAGAGGGTGACAGAGAATGAGATGGTTTGATGACATCACCGACTCAATGGACATGAGTTTGAGCAAACTCTTGGAGACAGTGAAGGACAGGGAAGCCTGTCATGCTGGAGTCCACGGGGTCTCGAAGAGTCGGACCTGACTTAGTGACTGAACAACAACGAGAATGAGCATAGGGGCTTTAAAAGCTCTCCGGGTGTCTTGATATGCAGCCAAGAGTAGGTCAAGTTTCAGAACCTCTGCTCTACTTGGATGAGTTGATACTGCCTGCAGCATTTTCTGTACTGTCCTGTTTTCTGAATGCATATATTCCAAGCTAAATAAACTATGAAATAGTAATATGTGTTTGAACTGGAACAATGGGGCACATTGTTTTGTCATCATTGCTGTCATCCCTGAAGCACTGTTATAACTGTTACAATAGGTTATCCAATGATGATGTAGTCTCTGTCTGAGGAATAGTGTTGTATGTTGCTTTTCTATTTTGAATTATAGAACATGGGGCAGCCACTAAAATTAAAAACTCCACAATAAGGTCCTGTAGTAATTAAACCCCTGTAAAATTATGACCTGGACATATAAAAGCCTATGCCTGCCCTAATCCAAACTGCCCTCCAAGCAATTCCAAGAGAGTCCTTTTTCATTAACCATGACCCAGTGTTATAGATTGAATTTGGCCCCCCACTCTCTGTACATTCATACCTTGAAGCCCTAACCCCTGTCTTTGGAGATAGAGTGTTTAAAAATATTTAAGGTTAAACGAAGTTAAACAAATCGGGCCTTGATCAGTAGGTCTGGTGTCTTTCTAAAAAGGGGCAGCGATAAGGAGTGTGCATACACAGAGGAGAGGCAATATGAAGTCAGAGAGAGGTCTCACCAGAAAACAACCCTGCCAGCCTCTTGCTCTTGGATTTCCAGCCCCTAGAACTGTGAGAAAATAAATTTCTGTATTCTGTTCTGGCAGTTCTAGCAGACTAATATACCTAGCTTATATATCAACACATATATCTCAGTATATATGTATGTACACATTTCAGAAATGTTCCAGGGAATTCCCTGGCAGTCCAGTGGTTAGAACTCTACTCTTTCAGTGCTGAAGGTATGGGTTCAATCCTTGGCTGGGGAACTAGGATCCCACAAACTGCGTGGCATGGCCAAACTAAGAACAAAAAAAAAAAGAAAGAAAATGAATGTTCCAAGATATTTATAATAGCTTTATTCATAATAAACCCAAAACTGCAAATACCCCAAATTCTAACCTAAGTGAACTATTCAATGAGTGACATATACACACAGCCATATAATCTAAACCTATAACACAATATAGATCATCTCCACCACACGGGAAATTCCCTACACATGTTTTCTTAATTAATACTTCACATTCAGAAAATCTCACTTTTTAGTTTTTTTCACTATAGACTAGTTATACCTGTTGTAGATCATAAAGGAAATGGAATTAAAAACATAGAGGTTAGAACTATAGTTTTTCATCAGAAAAAAACATTTCTAGCATTTCACTACTTTTACTAAAGCTTTTAGTGCTATTTTGACACAGCATAGCCTACAAATATTTAAATATATATCTAAGTGAAGATGATAAATAAAATTAATACTTTTTCCTCATAGTTATTTATCTTTAATACTTTAGGGCACATCATTACCTTGGAAGTGAAGGTATTTATCATGAATAATCTTACAAATTTTAGACATGCCTGCATAGTTCACTGTGAATTAAAATAGTGCATCATTTTACTTGAATCAGTGATTTACAGCAGTAAATGCAAAGTATTTGGAGTTAATGATTTATTCTATTTAGTATTATTCTTGCTGTATACATGTGGTTGATGTTTTCTGTGTGTTCATTTTGGACCAATATGGATGTGCATAATATCTGAACTCAGATATTTTAATTGTATACCTTGAAGGCATTGATGAGTCACTTTGAATTTTACAGAATGACAAGAAAAATGGTACAATACTAGATTATATATTTTTTTCCTGCACAGTTACTTTTTAAAAGTTATACATTCAGTGCGTTAAAGGGCTAACCTTTATAATTTGATTAGTATTCATTTAAATAAGACATCTTAATAATAAATACTATATCAGAAAACACATTTAGGATACCAGTTTCTATGGCTGTAATGTAAAGATCAACAGTATATTTTTTTGCATTATTTTTACTTGAGGGGAAATAATGACTCTGATAGTCTTTATTCTAGCCTTATCAATGAACATTTTTTCTCTAAAATATTCAATATTTTAGATTCTGAAACAAAATTTCCAGTTAGGTGTGGTTCAACATGGGAGGGAAGAGCCTCCTCCTTTGACACAACAAAGCTACAAGTACATATGGATTAATTCCCTCAGAAGGGACTTGAAAAGTGGATGAGCAGAGCCTGCACAACAAAGGGTCAAAGGGGAGCATGAAGATGAGTAGGAGAGGTGAGATATGGGGTCACCTGTCAAACACTCCCACCCTTCCTATGGCAGCCCACAGTCAGGAGGCATCACAAAGCCATGCCCTTTTCCCTGAGCAGTGAGGATTCCAGCTCTGTAGATCCTTCACAGTAGAGATGAGCCCCCCAAACACATGGTTTTGAAAACCAACAGGAAATACACCCAGGAAAACTATGGAACTGCAGGGGACAGAAAATCTGCTTGTAAAGTGCTCGTGCAAAGAGTGACTCGACCCCCAAACCAGCAAAAAAAACCCAGCAAATTGAAAAGCACGTGGACTGTGGGTGAAAGGGACCCACCTATTAGTCTTACAGTATCTACTGTGGAGGCAGGAACCAGCTGGAACACTGCCGAGGGACTGAGTCCCTGGCAGGGCCATGTATATGATCTCAGGCTACCTTGCAAAGCTGAT
This sequence comes from Cervus canadensis, assembly GCF_019320065.1. Taxonomy (NCBI): domain Eukaryota; kingdom Metazoa; phylum Chordata; class Mammalia; order Artiodactyla; family Cervidae; genus Cervus; species Cervus canadensis. The sequence goes on along the minus strand of NC_057402.1, from coordinate 18,877,952 downwards.
GATGTCAGGTGCCCTTTACAAATTCTCCATCTAATCTGTTAGCGCCAGTGAGTTTACTCTGCTGAGAGCCCTGCTCGCTTGGCTGGGCTCCCCAGCCAGTCCGGGGACCAAGTTGGCTCACCAGTGCCCTGTGACAGCCCTGGCCTCAACACAAGAGGAGAGCACAGGGCCCACACTGGGGATGCCCCTTGCGAACCTGGCCAAAGATAAAGGAATTCATCATACCCCTAAAGCAGTCACTACGTAAGAAATATTAAAGAAACTTCTTTAAGCTCAAAAGAAATGGCACTAATTAATAATAAGTGAAAGTGAAGTCGCTCAGTCGTGTCCGACTCTTTGCGACCCCATGGACACCAGGCCCCTCCGTCCATGGGATTTTCTAGGCAAGAGTCCTGGGGTGGGTTGTCATTTCCTTCTCCAGGGAATCTTCCCGACCCAGGGATCAAACCCAGGTCTCCTGCGTTGTAGACAGACGCTTTACCATCTGAGCCACCAGGGAAATCCAAGGAAACATACAAAAATAAACATCTCACTGGAAAAGGTAAAGATATAATAAAGTAGTAGACCATTTACTTATAAAGCAAGCATGAAATTTAAGACAAAAGTAGCAAAGATAACTAAAATTACAATAGTTAAAGGATGCATAAAATAAAAATATGTAAAATGTGTCATCAAAAGTATAAAATGTGGGGGATAGAGTAAAAAGATAAACCTTTGAATGTGTTCACATTGAAGTTGTTACCAATTTAAAACAGGCTATGAGCTGCATAGGATATCATAAGTGAACCTAACAGTTACCACAAGGAAGAAATATTAAATACGTGGAAGAAAATAAGAAAGGAATCTAAGCATAATGCTGAAGAAAACCATCAAAACACAAGGAAAGGAAGAAGGACAAAAGGAAAGAAACAGGGAGGAATTTACAAAAGCAGCCAGAAAACAATGAACAAAATGAAAATACGTGTGTGTGTGTGCTCAGTTGTATCTGACTCTTGTGACCCTGTGGACTATAACCTCCCCTCTCACCCCCAGGCTCCTCTGTTCATGAGATGTTATAGGCAAGAAAACAGAGTAGGTTGCCATTCTCTCCTCCAGGGAATCTTCCCAAACCAGTGATCGAACTGGCCAATGTGCCAAATTTGTCAATCAAAGACTTAGAATGGCCTAATGGATAAAAGGTCAAGGCCCATCTGTATGCTGCCTACAAGAGAGTCACTTCAGAAAGACACACACATAAGGAAAGTGAAGTGATAGACAAATATATCCTGAAGAATTGGAAATGAAATTTCAAGTAGCTAAACTTTGGCTACCTGATGCAAAGAGCTGACTCTTTAGAAAAGACCCCGATGCTGGGAAAGATTGAGGGCAGAAGGAGAAGGGGACGACAGAGGATGAGATGGTTGGATGGCATCACTGACCCAATGGACATGAGTTTGAGCAAGCTCCGGAAGATGGTGAAGGACAGGGAAGCCTGGCAGGCTGTGGTCCATGGGGTGGCAGAGTCGGGCATTAGCTGAGCAACTGAACAGCAACTGAACAGCAACAACAAAACACGAATCAGACAAAATAGTCTTAAAAACAAAAATTGTAATAAAAGACAAGTAGGGCATTACACAGTGATAAAGGAGTCGATCCAGCAAGAGGATGCAACATTATAAACATATACAGCAGAAGATCACCAAGATATATAAAGGAATATTAACAATCTGAAAGGGAGAAATTGAAACTGGAGACTTTAATACCTAATTTACATCAATGAATAGATAATCCAGACAGGAAATCAATAAGGAAACCTTAGAATTAAATGATACATTAAATCAGACTTAAAAGTCCCCAGTAAACAACTTTACACCTAAAGGAACTAGAAAAGGAACAAACAAAGCCTAAAATTAGTAGAAACAAGTAAATTACAAATATCAAATTGGAAATAAATGAAATAAAAACTACAAAAAACAAATCTTGATGGAACCGAGTTGGTTCTTTGAAAAATATAATTGACAAACCTTTAGCTAGACTAACCTAGAAAACAAGAGAAAGGACTCAAAATCAGAGATGAGAAAAAAGTTACAACTCATACCACAAAATATAGAGGGTCATAAGAAAACTATGAACAATTACATGCCAACAAATTGGACAACTTAGAAGAAACAGATGAATTTCTAGCAACATACATTCTTCAAAGACTGAATTGTTAACAAGTGGAAAATCTGAATAGACTGAGGATTCTTCTTATTTCTTGAGGTAAGCCTGTATTGCTAAGAACTTCTCTCTTAGATCCACTTTTTGCTGCATTATATAGATTTTGGTATGCCATTTTTCTTTTTTCATTTGTGTCTGATATCTTTGGATTAATTTAATTTTTTTTGATGACTCACCGGCTGCTCAGTATCATGTTGTTTAATCCCAGGTGTTATGAATTTTCCTGTTTTTTCTAATGATTGATTTTTAGTTTCATACCTTTGTGATTAGAAAAGATGTTTCACATGACTTCAGACTTCTTGAGTCTACTGTGATTTAACGTGATCTCTCTGGAAAATATCCCATCACTGTGCACTTGAGAACAATTCTATCTTTTGGATGTAATGTTTTATATATATACAAATGTTATATATATGTGTATGTAAAGTCTATCTGGTCTAGCAAATATTTATTTTTCCATGCTCACACTCAGACAAAGTACATCTCTTAACTCCACTGATTTCATGGACTCTGTGGCTCACTTTGGCCTCTGGAATGACCACAGGTGTGATGTAAGCAGAAGCCTTGAATGTGTTGGGATATTTGGTTTGCCTCTTGTGCTCTAGTGATCCTTCAAAAGGAGAGAATGGCCTTAGCACCTGTTGCACTACAGTCTTGGCTTCAGAAGAAGAATACCTAAAGAAGACCTTCAGAAGAAGTAGACCTAAAACTCTACCCAAAGCCTGAATACAAGTTCTGATGACCCACATTGTGGAACAGAACTGTGTAGTTAATTCTTACCTTGATTAGTCCAATTGTAGTTAACCTGCTGACTCATGAAAGTTAGATTTTTAGTTTAAAGGTTATATGGTAGCAACTGAGACTAATACAGTCTTATACATAGTTAATTTTTGCTTATCAAGTGGGAGATTTAGAAGCAAAATAGGACATGATCCTTTCCTTTCATATGTTTATAATCTACTTGTTGATCTAAGGGGGAAACACAGGAAACTAGTCAAGAAAAAAGATTTATTGGTAAACCTAATGTTAGTTGGATGAAGATAGAGATATTTGTTTGGTGGGTCACAACTCACTTAGAAAAGTCATTGGGAAACTAAAGAGATAGGCTATTCTAATTATGTATACTATAAAAATAAACATCTTATAACCTAGTGTCTCAAAACTACAATTTATTGTTACCTTTAATATTTACAAGTATTAATGTAGTCCAACTAAACAGTTTTCACTTGTGTCTCCCATGTGTGGTAATTGTATGTCAGCTGGGAATGTCATCATCAGAAGGCTTGACTTTGCTGGATGTGTGAAAAGGTTACTACATGGTACTTGCTTGGTGCTGGCTCTTAGCTGGGACTTTAGTTGGACTGTCCACTGAAGACCCACATGCAATCTCTTTATGAGGCTTGGGCATCTCATAGCACAGTTGCTGGGTTCTTGCTGAGAGTGTCCCAAGAGAAGTATTTCAAGAAACTTAGATACTGCAAGTTTTTCTAATGACCTAACCTCAGGATGTCACTGTTACCATATTCTTTTCTTTAAGCAAGTTATGATGATCAGCCCAGATTCAAGTTGAGGGGATGTAGACTTCAACTCTTCATATGGGAAGCAGCATGTACAATCAGAAGAGAAGGAATTGAACGTGGCCATCTCTAGAACCTATTTACCATGGAGACTTCAATTTAATTTGTGTTTATAGTTTTATCTGTAAACTTGCTCATACAACTTGTCATCCATATCATGGCATATTTAAGAGTAAAATGGACCCTGAGTATGAATACATTGGAACTTCTCAGAAAAGCTGGGATTTCTACCAGTGTGTTGATTACTAAGCTCTTATTTATTTGTTCTAACTCATCCTTTGGTGTTAGGCTTTGTGATGCTAGGCCTGTGATTCTAGAAATCCCATTTCTCCTTTGATAGCTTGATCTCTCTTGGGCTTTACCACAAGGGGCACTGAAGAGAGGCCCAAAGGCAGGTAGAGGAAGGAGAGACTTGCCTGTTCCTATCCCCATTGACACTGTCTCAGCAAAACCCCACTAGTGGCAGTAGGTTCCAGTTCCCAAGTTTGATTTTTTCACATTCCCCAATGTACTCCCTCACTCAGATAAATCGGCATCAATACATGACAGAGATGTGAGATTCCTGTAAGCTCCTAAATTCTAACAACCTCAAATTTTTCCCTTTGTTCTTTCTGCCCTAGAGGCGTGAGCTACTCCTGTTAGTCCCTCAATGCCTGTTTAAACAATTTCATACATTAAATTCATTGTCAAAAAAAGGATATAGCTTCTGTTTTCCTATTTTCTTGACCTTGATGGATACCAGAATCTTATATACCTGTCCTTTTTCCTGGTATATTACTATGTCAATCCAAAAGTTATTCTAAATAATCAGAATTACAATGACCATGTTCTGGGAAACAAAAGGATAAAAAGAGCACAAAAGCCAATTCTAAAAACAGTTACACATTGCTTAGAGTGAATTTGGAGCACTGAAACAGTGAATGGCAAGGGCTGGTCTCAAAGACATAATTCTGTTACTTCTGTGGTATAATTCATATAGTTACTGTTAAGTATTGAAAACTGTCCCTAAATTACTCTATCAATTTATTGTATGATATATAGACCTTGGTTTCTTTACTGTAGAGAAATAGATTCTATTATAGAGCAGTCATTCTCTGATTAATGTATATGTAAATAAGCTCAGTTCAGTTCACTTCAGTTGCTCAGTTGTGTCCGACTCTGCATCCCCATGGACTGCAGCATGCCAGGCCTCCCTGTCCATCACCAGCTCCTGGAGCTTACTCAAACTCATGTCCATTGAGTCAGTGATTCCATCCAACCATCTCATCCTCTGTTGTCCCCTTCTCCTCCCACCTTTAATCTTTCCCAGCATCAGGGTCTTTTCCAATGAGTTGGTTCTTCGCATCAGGTGGCCAAAGTACTGGAGCTTCAGCTTCAGCATCAGTTCTTCCAATGAATATTCAGGACTGATTTCCTCTGGGATGGACTGGTTGGATCTCCTTGTAGTCCAAGGGACTCTCAAGAGTCTTCTCCAACACCACAGTTCAAAAGCATCAATTCTTTGGTGCTCAGCTTACTTTATAGTCCAACTCTCATATCCATACATGACTACTGGAAAAACCATAGCCTTGACTAGACGGAACTTTGTTCCATCTAGTAATGTAATGTAATTACATTACAGAGAATGTAATGTCTCTGCTTTTTAATATGCTGTCTAGGTTGGTCATAGCCTTTCTTCCAAGGAGCAAGCCTCTTTTAATTTCATGGCTGCAGTCACCATCTGCAGTGATTTTGGAGTCCCCCAAAATAAAGAGCCATCCCAGAATGCTAATGTGTATATAAAATAATTTTTATTGTTCTATTATCATATTAACATATAGTAAAGGGTATTTAATGCAGTGTCCTGGTGTGCAATCTGTGAGAGAATCAGAATGCTTTGGCACAGATTCTGCAAATAGCAAGCTGTTTCGAAGCTGGCAAATAGACTTTTATATTCCACATAGAAATCTCATAGTAGATGCTTTTAGTGATTCATACCTACACATACTGTCTAACATAGATATATTCACCTGTAAGGTTAATTATTTTTATTTAGAGGATCAAGGCCAAATATAGTGGAGTTTTTAGTGTTACCAATTACAAAGCACTTTCAAGATTGAATTTATATATGTTTATAATGTTTTAAAAACATTAGAAATGCAGCATCTCTTTTATTTTTCTAAAATTTTTAGTAGTACCCCTGCTTTGCTTATGGCAAAATGGATGAATTGTCATTGCAGGAATTTTTCTAACATTTTATTTTGTCTTTAGCTTTTGTTTTGGTTTTCCTTGTCCCAATAGAACAAGAAAACACGCTGACCCAGGTGGCAGGATGATTCCCTTTGTCAGATAAGCCACTTAGAGATCATAGAAACTTTCTCTCTCCTTTGATGGAGACAGAATAGGTACTGCAGATACACAAGAAACATGTGTTTTGATGGTTCTTTAATTAAAAGTACTATGCATCTTTCACTAGAGTAGGGAATGACAACCCGCTTCAGTGTTCCTGCCTGGAGAATCCCAAGGACAGAGGAGCCTGGCGGGCTATACTCCATGGGGTTGCAGAGAGTCAGACACGGCTGAGGGACACACACACACACACACACACACACACGCATCCTTTATATGAAATCCGTTTATTTAAAAACATTTGAAATTGATATTGTCAGAGATCTTGCTTTTAGAGTATACCACTTAATTACACTAAGGCAGCAGGATCTGCCTATAATCCATAGTAGATTGTGTCAGTAAGAGGTATAAGAAAATGACTGAGAAAGTAGAGTCTAACGATTTTGTTGTTTTAGTCAGCAGAAAGGGGGCTTGCTGTGCCTGCTGCGTGCTAAGTCGCTTCAGTCTTATGTGACTCTTTGCGACCCCATGGACTGCAGCCTGCCAGGCTCCTCTGTCCCTGGGATTCTCCAGGCAAGAATACCGAGTGGGTTGCCATGCCCTCCTCCAGGGGATCTTCCTGACCCAGAGAAGAACCGGTGTCTCTTACGTCTCCTGTATTGGCAGGCAGGTTCTTTACCACTACCGCCATATAGATACACAAACCTGTGTCTGCAAAAGTGCATGTGGTTGGTCACTTGACAGTTATATATGTATGGGAATATGGACAAAGATATCAGGATACCAATAGTATACAGGATAGAGAAAAGATATCATAGGCAAAGAGAAGAAGGTATATTTTGAAAGGAAAGATGTTTAAGAAAGAAAGGTCAGAATTTGGGAGCTGTGTGCTAAAATAACTTGTTTATATTTATGTATCCTCTCTTTTGTTGTTATTAAGATGGATCATTTATGTCTGTCTTTCTTACGTGGGATGATGATAAATGAGAACAAATTAGCTGAAATTGAAAAATGATTGTTTATCATAAGTTTAGTAAAATAATATTGGAGAATGATATCTTCTGGCTAATATTTACTGTGAATATCTTACATGATTGATGGCAATCAAAAAACAGCTATATTTATCCTGAAACCCTAATTTAAAACCTGTATTTATTCTTTAGTAATTTAGAAGGTTTGCACAAATCTTGTAGGTTTGTAATACTTTCCAGAATGGTTCTTCTAAGTTAAGGTTAAAAAGAGATAGATGACTGAGAAGACAAATTTAGGGTGGTATAACCCCATTCGTCTGACACTTGTACCATTATCACCTGGGAGAAACTCAGGAAATATCACTGAAATCTTCTTACTCAAGAAGCATTTCCACTCACACACTAAAATTAATGCCCTACTCTTGGTATTTCTGTAGACGGTGGGTTTTCTGGTGGAACTTGATTCACTTTCTTTGTAGCTTACCCATGGCTACCCATCAGAGATTCAAGTCTTGGAACTTAAAAAAGAAGCATCTAATTCAAGCTCAGCAAACTAGGGACTTCATGAAAACACTGTGAGAATACATCTGCAAAGAATATCTCTTTGTAAAGCAAGTATTTTTTACTTTCCAATCCAGTCATTGATTAAATACTTCTCGCTGGTATTTTGTTTATCAAATGGGTTCAGTAAAAGGCACAGTTTTCTTAATAACTGGTTGAGCTATGTAAAGTGACCACTTCAATAACACTAAAAAAATCCATTAATTTGGAGAATTGCAGTCAAAAATAGGTTCAGTCTGAATTCCTTTTCTTTACCATGGCATCTTGCTTGTGGTACTTCAGAATATACGTAACATATATATATATATATAAACCTCATGTATTCTTATTCCCTTTCCCCGTCTTCTCTACCACCACACACAGTATTTTTGCTCCATATGTTATCCTTTCTAGTTATCCTGTTTCTTTCCCACACTATCTATTTTCTTAAACCCTATAGATGGTGATTCTATTGTTCTCCCCTTTAGTCATACTTTTGTATTACTTTCAAGACCATGTAGAAATGACAGTGATGCAAAATGAAATTCTAACTTTGGAGATTTTCATTACCATATGTTACTACTTTTTTGGGAGGGGTGTCTGAATTTAAGACTTAGATAACTCTAAGATTATCTTTAGGAACTGTCTCTCTGTGAAAAGTAATAAATGATACTGAAAGGAAATACAGTTTTAAGGCTTTTTTCCCCATCTGTGTCTTTGGCCTTTATTGTATCTCTTCTCCAATAATAAAAGTAATTTTTTAGAATTATTTTCAAATTCTTCTTGAGAAATTTGAATGTGGGTTATTTATTAATTTTCTACTAACATATGGCAAAATCTGAGGAAAGGAAAATAAGAGTTAATGTTATCAAGAGTTAAATGTGACCAGTGGAATTAAACTTCATATAGAGGGCAATGGAGTTTCATTGCCTTGTGGAAAGTTACACCCTCTGCAGGTATGTCCCAGGGATTTTCATGCTATGCTGCTGCTGCTGCTGCTGCTAAGACGCATCAGTCATGTCTGATTCTGTGCGACCCCATAGACGGCAGCCCACCAGGCTCCCCCGTCCCTGGGATTCTCCAGGCAAGAACACTGGAGTGGGTTGCCATTTCCTTCTCCAATGCATGAAAGTGAAAAGTGAAAGTGAAGTCGCTCAGTCGTGTCCGACTCTTAGTGACCCCATGGACCACAGCCTACCAGGCTCCTCCGTCCACGGTATTTTCCAGGCAAGAGCACTGGATTGGATTAGTGCTTCTCCGTTTCATGCTGTGATGAAGTTAATATTCAGGAGATGGTGTCTATTCCTCTGTCTTTAGTCTTACCACTTGCTTTCTGTACTACTTAACTTAAGAAAATGTCTCCAGTAATCTAAATTTTGATATACTTCTTCTAAAACACCCATCAATTCTGTTATTCTGTATTCTATTACACATATAAAAACTAAGAGAAAAACAATCAAAACAAGAAAAAGATTCCCAGGATTTTAACAAAAATAATTCTCATGCGGTTTTATCTCTATTTTGGATGAGACTAATAGTATTTAAATGCACCTGTCACAGTTTAGACTCTTAATGTCTCTTTATATAATAAAAAATAATCCAACAAATGATGCACCTGCATTTCCAAATCCAGGAAAACATTTTTATGAAATTTCCTTCTCCAATAAGGTGGCTGGTTCAACATAGCTCCATTAAAATTGCTATCCGATATAACTGTAATAACCAGTCATAATATGCAATTTATAAAGACTCTGTCACATTTTCAGAAGAAATTACATAGGAAAAATGAAACCTACAAAAATACTAAAATTTCACTTACAATGATAAAGCTATCATTTTCAGGAGAGAACTGACCAAATGGAAAGAATATTCCTCGTTGCCTGGTTGTAAAACAGTGATGGTTAGGTTTTAAGTGTCAAATTTCCTTAGCTATAGTAGGCAGTTAGTCAGATATCTATATGTTGCTGCTCTGAAGGTGTTTGTAGATATGGTAAATGGCTACAATCAGTTGACTTGAACAGTATTTTTCTTAATGATATGGATGAGCCCCATCTATTGAAAGGCCTTAAGAGAAAAACTGTTTTTCTGAGGAAAAGAAAAGAAATTCCCCTTCAAGGCTGCAGTGTAAACTCTTACCAGAGAATTCCAGGCTGCTGGCAGGCCCTGTGGACTTTTAAGACAATCCTTGAGCATAACCCAATTCCTTGAAATCAGTCAAGGATACATATGTGTGTGTGTGTATTTCCTTACATATCCTACTGGTTCTGTTTATCTGGAGACCTTGACTGATTTGATACAGAAGTGCCTAATTATATAAGGGTATTAATCTATCCCAGTTAGATAATTCTGAAATATGACTAAATTTGACAAAATTTTACGTGGAAACACATATTGGAATGGTGAATATACAAATACCATAGGAGTCAGACCACTGATGACAACATAGCAACCAGCCCAAGAAACCACTTCCAGTTTCCCTGAATGAGCAACCTAAAATTGGAATTTTCTTGAAGACTCCTCTCTTTCTCTCTCTGTCTATTCTACTCCTCTGCCTGTCTTTGAGTTTCTGCCAAATCTTTAAGTCATGGTAGCTGATTCCCTAGGTATAGCAAGCTCTGAATAAATAGCCTCTTTTTTATTTCCGCAGTTTTCCTGGAGGTTCCGTGGAGATACGGTCAGCACTGCCAATTGCTGTCAGTTTGTTCTCAACCAGGTATGAAATTCAGATATTCACAGGGGCTACTTGTGTCTTGTTACTCTTGGTTTATGGATTTCCTGTTTCAATGTACTGAGTCAGCTTTAGGTTTGAACTCTAGTCTCTCTGCATTAAATGCCTTGGTTATTGTCTCAGTTTGGCACTGAGGATTTGTTACTAGTTCAATGTGTTTGGCATCCTTGGAAGAAACAGACAATTGTGTTTCATTCATTATTGCTCTTTTGTGCTTCTATTTTTGTATTGTGCTGTAAAACAGTGTTGCATGTCATCCAAAAGAGAATCACAGGTTAAATCAAGAGTCACAGGTTGAATTGCAGTTTAAAACCAGACACAAGTCTTATAAGCCTGTTGTTGGAGCTAGGCTTGTAGACTGGTTGAGTTTGTGATTCTCATCAAACCAGTATCTGAGTGCTGTGGGTCACCAATAAAACTAGACAAGGTTTTTTTTCCACCTAAAACTTTTGTTCTGAGAGCTTAGCTGTGATACACTGAAAATGTCTTCTCTACTTGTCCATCTTCTGGGGGGTGCAAATTGTCAGCTCTGTGTTTGGAGGTGGCCATGATAAGGTTGGAGGACCAAAACATAAAGTATATACGTAATAATAATATAGTATTAATATATTTAAGATGTTAATAGTAGGCAAATAGTGGCTATCAGGTATATGGGGACCCTTTACTATCTCTTCAACTTTTCTGTGAACCTAAAAATATTCTAAGATGAATGCTGTAATGTTCTTTATCTTTCTGGCTTACTTCACTCTGTATAAGGGGCTCCCTTGTTGCTTTTAATATTTCTTCTTTGTGTTTGATCTTTGTTAATTTGATTAATATGTGTCTTGGGGTGTTTCACCTTGGGTTTATCCTGTTTGGGACTCTCTGGGCTTCTTGGACTTGGGTGGCTATTTCCTTCCCCATTTTAGGGAAGTTTTCAGCTATTATCTCCTCGAGTATTTTCTCATGGCCTTTCTTTTTGTCTTCTTCTGGAACTCCTATGATTCGAATGTTGGGGCGTTTCACATTGTCCCAGAGGTCCCTGAGGTTGTCCTCATTTCTTTTGATCCTTTTTTCTTTTTCCTCTCTGCTTCATTTAAGATGAAAATTTAATTCCTCCTCAAAAAGCAATTGGAATATATTTTGTGAGAATATACTTTAACAAAATTGAACATTAAAAGTTTTTAAAATATAAGCGAAGTACTTATTGGGGTCACAAAGAGTCTGACATGACTTAGTGATTGAACAATGAGAACAAATAATACCAACAGATATTTTTGTAAGTTCATGTAATGAAGATATTTGTGTCATTGCTGAAATAGAAAATGATGATAATTTCAATATAATTTAGAGGATAACAATAACTGAATGGGATTAAGAGATGATATCCACTGCTCTGTAAGCCTTAGATGGAAAGTACAGTTTATTTAATCACAGGTATTTTTTAGCAAAAATTTTGCTAAAGTTTCCCGAACTGCATACTTCACTTCTGGAACTTAGTAGGATTGTCATGTGTTACTCTTCCACTAGAGCATTAAGATAGCATTTTTCAAAATATGAAAGTAGAAGAAAGTAAAAGTGAAAGTCTCCCAGTCGTGTCTGACTCTGCGACCCCATGGAATTCTCCAGGCCAGAATACTGGAGTGAGTAGCCTTTCCCTTCTCCAGGGTATCTTCCCCACCCAGGGATTGAACCCAGGTCTCCTGCATTGCAGGTGGATTCTTTACCAGCTGAGCCACCAGGGAAGCAATGTATAGCTGGTCTATTTATAGAACAATGGACTTAAGCATGCCTGTTTTTATTTTTGCATTTTTTTGGGAAGAAACCTGGTTGAAGATAAGACTATTTGACATCTGCTTTTTACCCTTCTAAGTTCAGTTTTCTATGTAGTGTCTTTGAAAAGCAAAACAAAACAACCTTCCCCTCAAAAACATGTAGAATGACTGCTTACAATTGCAAAACTTCAGATTTATCTGTTTTAGTACATGTATAACACTATACATTTAGACTATGTACCTCTGGAATGTAACCTACAGGGGAATAGCTGAGACAGTTTACCACTTCAGCGGTACCTAGGACAATTTATTACTCAGTTTATAAACAGTACTTTATAATAATTCCTAATATTATAGCTCCAGTGGCTGCATTCATTTGAAGTCATATAATGTTTATGTAAGTATTAGGTAAACAAAATATGACTCTTAGTAGTTCAGCCATGATTTCCTTTGAAGGGTCTGAAAGATATAGATTAGGAAGGACTATGTAATAGAAGCTAGAGTCTTAGCAAAGTTATATTTGCATATTTGTCCATGGGATTTTGAAAAATATTTATTCATAAGAATAAGTGTATTTATATATAATTTAACTTCAACTATTTATCTGGTTTGATTTTCTGTTTATTGATCTTTCAGGAAAATATGGTCAAGTCTACAGGAAAATTATAATCATAGTATTGGCTAGGTGAAATGAAAAATAAAATTTTTATTTAAAAAATACTACATCCATTTTGTACCTACTCTTCCTTTCTATTAATATTTCTATTAACACTTTTATTGAACTTGAAAAAGTGAACTCCATTTTCATCTAGTTCATATAATGTAGAGTACTAATATAGTTTTCTAAATATTTGCAGGTTCACCTAACCTAATCTCATATGCATATACTGCACAATAATTTGATTCTTAGATTTTTAAGATAGGTTTGTTATGTTTTAAGGAAAATGAGCCTACAATTTAATTCTTTTGACAATAGAAGCAATCTAAGGAAAAACCCTCCACTGAGAGATTTATTTCACAAATTTTTTTATATAATGGGATTTCAAATCACAGGAAAGTGTATATTTGAAATGTTACCTGGGTGTGGGTAAGAAGCTGAGATGATTAGTGAAAATATATTTGGAACTTTGTTTACCCATGTCTAAAAGCCCCCAAACACTGTGAATTCTAATGACTGCAATATCATCATTACCTAATTTAATCTGAAATTGTACAACCACTCTTAATTTGTTTGACTTCCTTTGCTTGTAAATGGAAAGAGAGGAATTTATATCCTATACAACTTTTATTTTCTTAAAATCATGCTGGGTTTTTCCCCATTACCATCACTTGCTCTGACAATGCTCTCAGTAATAATACAGAGAGTGCATGAAACATTCAATAAAGTTTAAACTTTTATAACAGGAAGTCATATGGAAACAGGATGACTTTTTACAGTGGAGAAACTGAGCTGACCAGCCAATTAACAGAGAATATTTATTAAACAACATTCTTCAACAGTTTCATAAAACCTCAAGCCAACATTGGAACAGAGCTCTCTACTCATGTACCTGGAATTAGATTCAGACAGTTTTGACAATTTTATTTCTGCCTACATCAGAAATGTGATTAAACATTGTTGACATTTATTTTATTCAGTAGATACATTGGGCTTCTTACCTGCATGGCTCTGAAGAATATGAGTTGTTTTATTCAAGCTCAGCTGTAACGTCAGGATTGGGAAACAAAATATTTTATGGTGTAAAATAGATGTTCTCTTATCCTAGAGCAGGACCTAACAATGCTTCAGTGATAATGGAATAAAACACATAAATAACTAGAAGGCCAACCCATTAGAAACAGAGATGGAGGGATATCATATTATCATCAGGTTAATTAGGACAGAGAGCTACATAATGACTGTAATCATTTTCTAAGCATATTTTCATTCAAAAATCAGAAGAATGAGTGGTTATAGCATATAGTACAGCACCATCAGCATGAAAATACTAAGGAAATAAAACAATTTACTAATTTATGTATGCTCACAACTCACTAAAGGAGACCAACAATAAAACAAGTCATTAGTATTTACTTTGATAATGGAGAGGGCATGGTTTTCAAACAACTGCCATTCTGTAGGAATAGCAAGTAACTCAAATTGGACTACAGGGGAAGATGCTAAGGAACCATGCTGGGAGGTACTACTTGAGCTGAACATTAAAGGACAAGAATTAGATTTCCAGAGTAGTTGTAAAATAACATTCCAGTGAATGGTAGCAGAATAGACAAAATTTGCAGAGGCATGAAGAAGCATAGCTTTTGGGGGTAAAACTTATTTGAGGGTAATTTGCCTGGAGATAAGACTGGACAGATGATTGGAAGCAAGTTAATCAACTATTCTCATACACTTCTTTTTCATCTATAACATATAGATAACCTCCTGTATTAATCAGGAGTCTCCGAGAAACAGAACCAATGTGGAGTATGTATGTTCTGTGCTGTGTGTGTGTGTGTGTGTGTGTGTGTGTGCGTGTGCGAATGTGGGGAGAGAGTTACTTTTAGAAATTGGGTCACATAATTTTGGAGGATAGCAAGTTCAAAATCCATAGGGTAGGCTAACAGGCTGGAGAACAAGGGAATAAAGAGTGAATGTTGCAACTCAAGTCTAAAGCCAATCTGGATACAAATTCTTCCTTTTTTTAAGGGGTGCTTAGCCTCTTTTCTCTTAAGGGCTTCAATCTGTTGGATGAAGTCTGCCCACATTAAGGCTAATAATCTACATTACTTAATGTCTACAGATCATGGCCTAGCTAAGTTGACATAAATTAGTCATGATGAATCCATCCTTTGTCAACTTGATACCCATAAGCATTTCCATTTTTAATCTCTAAAGAAAATAACAGTATCATACTTCTGTTTAACATGATGCACCTATTTCAGTATACATCTGAAAACACACTAATCTTTGCACAGAAAAGGATAAAAAGTCTTTGGGTGATGTTTACTCTTCTCTGTGATATCCTGTAATTTAAATACTTTGATATAAAGTCAGTGCATCTTATGTTATATGATAAGGGTGTAATAAGGGAAAAAACATATATTTCCTAGACAGGTAGGTAGATGGACGTAAACATACACACAGATATAACCATATTCATAGAAAATAAGGAAGAAATACTCATGGTAATCACAGTCCTCATTTCTGTAACTGGTGATGTGGTCATGTGCAATATGCTAAGTCACTCAGTCGTGTCCGACTCTTTGCAACCTCATGGTTGCAAAGAAAGTTTAAGCCTCTAAAGTTTAAGTACTATAGCCCACCAAGCTCCTCTGTCCATGGGATTCTCCAGGCAAGAATACTGGAGTGGCTTGCCATTTCCTACTCCAGGGGATCTTTCCCACCCAGGGATCAAACCTCTGTCTCTTATGTCTCCTACATTGGCAGGTGAGTTCTTTACCACCAGCACCACCTGGGAAGCCCAGTGTGGTCATAGCTTATAGTTATAACTGCCTTTTTCCATTACACATTCCATGTTCCCTTTAGAGTTAAAAAGCACCCCAGATGGTTGTGATTCTTTACCTGGAATGTGGGTAAGGGTGATCCAAACCTTGATTCCTGAAGGGTCTGGACCTTTAGTAGTCCTGTCTGAATTGGCTTGTTATAGCCTTCCATTGTTTAATCACAAGTCATAGTAAAACTAACATTCTAAGTGATCTCTTGTATTCCAGACATGTTTTTCCATATCTCCATTGTGGAATAGCTGTCCAATTTCCCCTTCGTGATTAGGATCAGTCAACCCAACGAGCGTGGTAACCCCTTTCTCTGCCTGCTGAGTCAAAGTCATGAGAAACCCAAAGTGGCTGGGTGGCAATCTTAACTTCCTATTCAATAAAATCATTGTTGTGTCTCTTGGTGGAAGCATTCCTCCCTTTGGGACTACTACTTCTAAGCCAGAAATTCATAAAGTCGTGGCAATAAGAAGCAACTGTTTTGCTAGTGGGTCACTGGGGTCATAGTGACTGATGCCACTTATATTTCCATCCTTTGATCCCTGGACCTGTGAATCCTGGCTGTGGGAGAAACAATGCCACATTTTGCACTCTGATTCAGAGCACACGCAGCCTCCTGGAGAACTTTGCCATAGCCCTGCAAAGTATTGCCACCTAACTGACACAGTAACTGAGTCTTTAAAAGTCAGTTCTACCATTATCTCAAGCCAGGTGGTTCCGAATGGTGGGAAACGTGGTAAGACCAGTGAATTACAAGAGTATGGACCCATTGCTCCACTTGTTTTTGCTGTGAGGTGAATTCCTTGATCAGAAACAAGGCTGTGTGGAATACCATTACAGACGTGGCATTCTGTGAGTCCACAGATAGTAAATGGTGGCAAATTCACTGGATGCAGGAAAATCAGATCCACAAAAAAATCACTTCCACAACAGAAGCTGTACAGTATAATTAACTTGCTTTATCAAGTACCTGGCTGACCATCCGTGAGGAAAGGCACCATGTTGAGGGTCTCAGCGGCTGTCCTACTGGACACTCAGCATGGGCTGTAGCCAGGTTGGCCTTGGTGAGGGGAAGTCTACATGCTGAACTCATGGATTACCTCTATCCCTGCCACCATTTTCTTAGTAGTAGAATATAGCAGCAAAAGTACCTTGTTTTAATTATATTACATATGTGAGAAAAAATATTTTATCAGGTTTAATGTTGAACTTTATCACCCTTTGCAATCTTATGAGGTATACCAATGCTCACTTTTATTTTTTCTGATACTTTCATGAAGTAATATTTAGAAATATTTATCTTGTTTGTGTAAAATCTCACTTTGGCTTATGATGTAAGAGTGTTTTCACTCAAAGTGGTATATTCAAAATCAGTTAATAATAAGATGTGAAATGTCTAGAAAATTCTCAGAAAAAAGTAAATGCACCCACCAACATACACAAGCATGTTTTGCTTTGTTTCAGTAATGAAATGTGCGTGGATATTTATTACAGTTTAAGAACACAGCCATCAACAGACCTGTTTTTGTTCAGTGTCAAAGAAACCTTGATGTGTAAATAACAGGGTTATTCCATCTATCAAGTACTGATGTTCTTTCAGGCTTGTAATTATTAGTTTGTAAAGCATCAAAACCTGGTAATTTTATTATGCATTTTTTATAGTTTGATTCATTTTCTGTCCGTCATATCAAAAAGAACAAATAATAAATCTTGGTCCTCTTCAATAATTGCAATTTTCTTGCTTCACTACAGTTTTAAACCTAATAAATCAAAGATACCTTCAACAAGAAATCGGGATGGGGAATACGTGTAAATCTATGGCTGATTCATATCAATGTATGACAAAACCCACTGAAATGTTGTGAAGTAATTAGCCTCCAACTAATAAAAAAATTAAAAAAAAAAAAGAGAAGGTACAGTATTTTTAAATTTTCTGAGTGACAATTTAATTTGAGGATCTTAGGAGTCATATATACTATGGCTGCAGGTTCTACTATTTAACTTTTAAAATTCAAAGTAAAAATAAACAAAAATGAAATGACCTAGGTGTCTCATTTAGTAAATCTAGTGGTATTCTGAAGTGCATGCAGCAGGACACATTAAACACTGTTACTCCTGCAGCTGTGTTGAAATGATTTAGAGTAATGTGTGGTTATGACTTGTTTTAATGACAGGGAAGTTTAGATTATGGCATGATATAGGGTCAATACAGTTCTGTTTACTTATTTTGCTGTAGAAAATCCCTTTAGCTATGTTATTCTTTAATTTGAGTGACTTTCCCTAGTTTTATGCAGAAAAGCTATTATATGGTTCTTACATACATCAGGAAATAAAATACAGAAAATTCCCTGTCTTTGTGAAGAAACAGAAGTAAAAATACATATTACAAATATATATATTTTATAGGATGTTAGAAAACAAAGTGCTTTGGGAAAGTGTAGATCAGGATAAAGCTAAGAAGAATTAGAGGTGTATGGAGGAGGGTGGTTTGAGTAGACCTAGTTGAGAAGATAGCATTTGATTACACGCCAGTATTTGTACTGAAAATTCCCTTTGCTGACTTAATAGTTATAATCAACTTTATCACATATCGAAATAAAAATGAATCTATAATCTTAGAAATAATTTCCTCTTAAGCAGGATGGGCTTTAGATGACTTTCTTTTTGATTATTTTCTTTATTGTCACTTAATAAATGTTAAGATTTAGTTTCAAATGCCTAGTATAATTTGAGAATTATTTCTGTTTTCTAGGAGAAAAATTGACTGCGTTGATAGAGTGAGTATTATGGGAAAGCTGCAGTATTTTAGTGAACTTCCAAGGTTCTGAAACTTCCTCAATGGTTGTCTGAGTCAAAGCCATACCAGTATCAGATTCTTCTATTTTGCTTGTATGCGTGTGTGTGTTTGTGTGTATGTGTGTTTATTTTTTGTTTTATTTTCTTAAGTGAAATTTTGTTTTAATGATACATGATTGAAAGTGAGGCTCTCGTCCATGGATTTTTGCTAATTACAGTTTTTCAGGTTTAACTTGAAATAAATGTTGAAATGTGCTTCAAAAAGAGTAATTTATTTTTAATGAGACTAGGAGAAGTACAAATGACTTTTAATCCTCAAACGAAATTACAGTTCAGGCCATCAAACTGAATAAAGTAAGCAAAATATTCACTTTCAGTTCTAAACTATTTATATTGAGTTATAACTTTTATTAAATACATAAGATGTTTTTCTATATTCCCATTTATTTTTTAAAATTAACTTATTTTTTATTAAAGGATAATTGCTTTATAGAACTTTGCTGTTTTCTGTCAAACCTCAACAATATATTGAAGTTTGCAAGAAACCTCAATAGGTATACATACATTCCCTCCCTTTTGAAGCTCCCTCCCATCTCCCTCCCATCCCACCCCTCTAGGTTGCTACAGAGCCCCTGTTTGACTTTCCTGAGCCAGACAGCAAATTCCTGTTGGCTATCTATTTTACATATGGTGATATAAGTTTCCATGTTACTCTTTCCATTCATCTCACCCTTTCCTCCCCTTCCCCCTATATTCCCATTTATTTTATGCTATATTTATGTGGCATTAAAAGTAATTTATATAGGTATTTTTTATAAATAATCCAAGTATCAGTAAGCACCAATACCAAAATGAACTGTAAAAAGTGAATTGGAAAATGGAATACAGAAAATTTTTCCTTTTTTTTAATAGTTAGGCTCTGTTGGAATCAAGGACGAGCCAGATGAATGTGGGTGAGTGGAGGAGGAGAGTAGAAGTGTTTGAGGTACATGTAGCATCTCTGCAAAAATACCAGGAAAACAGCATATTACATTCAGGACATAGCAATAAGGGAGAGGATCAAAAGATGTTGGAAAGTTAAGTAGAAATCCATAATTATGTATGTGTGTGTATATATATATAGTTAAGACTATTTTAAATTATTTTTTATTTTATTTTTTTCAGTTTTGAGAAATAATTGACATAAAGCACTGTGTAAATTTAAGGTGTACAGCATGATAGTTTGATTCACAAATATTGCGAAGTGATTGCCACAGTAGGTTTAGCTATCATTTCGTCATCTCATGGAGATACAATAAAAAGGAAAATAAATTCTTGTAATGAGAACTCTTAGAATCTGTCCTTTTAACAACTTTCCTGTATGTCATACAGCAGTGTTCACCACAGTCATCGTGTTGTACATCTCTAGTACTTATTTATTTTATTACAGAAATATTTTACCTCTTACTACCTTCTTCTCCAATTTCCCCCTTCCCTACTCCTACCTCTGGTAACCACAAATCTGATCTCTTTTCTATGAGTTGGATGTTTTTGTTTTTGTTTTTTTTCATTCCACTTATAAGTGAGATCACATAATATTTGTTTCTTTCTGTCTGATTTATTTCACTTAGCATAATCCCTTTAGGTCTATCCATGTTATCACAATGGAAGGATTATCTTGTTTTTGTTTTTTTCATATGAATGACTAATATTCTGTTGTGTATAAATGCCCTACATCTTCTTTATCTGTTCATCCACTGGTGGATACCTGAGGTTGTTTCCATGTCTTGGCTATTGTAAATAATGCTACTCTGAACATTAGGGTGCAGATAACTTTTTGCGTTTTTGTTTTTATTTCCTATTAGATATACGCTCATAAGTGAAATTGCTGAATCATATGGTAGTTCTGTATTTAATTTTTTGAAGAACGTTCATAATGCTTTACACAGTGACTGTACTAATTTATAATCCCTTCAATAGTACATAAAGGTTCCTTTTTCTCCACATCCTCACCCACATTTATTTTCACTTATCTTTTGATGACCTTCCCTGGTGGCTCAGTGGTAAAGAATCTGCCTGCTGATGCAAGAGATGTGGATTCGATCTCTGGTTTGGGAAGATCCCTTGGAGAAGGAAATGGCAACCCACTCTAGGATTCTTGCCTAGGTAATCACACAAACAGAGCAGCCTGCCAGGCTACAGTCCATGGGGTCTTAAAAGAGTCAGATAGGACTTAACAACTAAACAGCAACAAATCTTTTTGATGGTGGCCATTCTAACAGGTGTGCGGTGATATCTCATTTTGGTTTTAATTGATATTTTCATAATGACTAGTGATGATGAGCATATTTGCGTGTATAGGCATACCTCACTCATCTGTGCTTTGCTTTGTTGTACTTCTCAGATACTGTATTTTTTTTTACACATTGAATGGAGCAACACTGTATTGAGCAACAGTACTGGTGCCATTTTTTCCAACAGCAGTCGTTCAGTTTGTGTCTCTGTCACATTTGGTCATTCTCATGGCTATTTCAAAATTTTTCACCATTATTGTATTTGTTGTGGTTATATGATCAGTAATCTTTGATGCTATTATTGCAAAAAAGATTGTGACTCATAGAGGACTCATGATATGATTAGATGTCATTTCAAGCAATGACATTGTTTAATGAAGGTAGGTACATTATTTTCTTAGACATAATGCTACTATACACTTAATTACTGTATAGAGTAAAAATAACTTTTATGTATGCACTGGGAAGCCAAAAGATTTGTATGACATACCTTTGATATTTGCTTTTATTGATGTGGTCTGGAACCAAACCTCCAATATCTCCAAAGTATGTTTGTGTCTGTAGACCATTTGTATATCTTCTTTGAAAAAATGTCTATACATTTTTCCTTTGCCCAAATTTTAATTGGGTCATTTTTTTGCTATTATATATTTATTAGTAACCCCTTATCAAATATGTTGTTGTTGTTTAGTTGCTAAATCATGTCCAACTCCTTTGCGATTCCATGATGGTAGCCTGCCAGAGTACTCTGTTCATGGGATTTCCCGGGCAAGAATACTAGAGTGGGTTGCCATCTCCTTCTCCAGGGTATTTTCCCAACTCAGGGATCGAACCCAAAATCTCCTGCTTGGCAGGCGGATTCTTTACCACTGAGCCACCTGGAAATATATATAGTTTATAATTTTATTTTTTCCCCCATATGTAGGTACTCTTCATTTTGGAGATGGTTTCTTTTGTTATGCAGAAGCTTTTTAGTTTGAAGTAGTCTCACTTACCTATCTTCTTGAATCTGTAGATAACTTTTGGTAATATTAATATTTTAACAGTTAATTCTTCCAGTTTATGAACACATACCTTTCCATTTGTTAGTACTTTCTTTGATTTCTTTTATCAGTGTCTTGTTTTTGGAGTAGACATCTGTCACTTTCTTGGTTAAACTTACTCCTGAATATTTTTTTGTTCTTGATGCTATCACAAATGTGATCATTTCTTACTTTCTTTTTTTTCAGGAAGTTCTTTGTTGGTATATGGAAACATTGTTAATTTTCTATGTTAATTTTATACCTTGCAATTTTATTGAAGTCATTAGTTTTAACAGTTTTTATTTTTTTTGGTTCAGATCAAGGATTTTTTAATATGTCAAGTCCATGTAATCTGAAAGTAGAGTTAATTTTACTTCTTCCTTTCTAATTCTTTTCTTTTCTTTCCTGCTTGCTCTAGATAGAACTTCCAGTACTGTGTTGATTGGATGTAGTGAGAGGCCTTGCCTTATTCCTGATCTTAGAGTATTCTTTCAGGCTTTCACCATTGAGTATGATGTTAGCTATGGGCTTGTCATATATGTTCTTTGTTATATTGAGATATGTATCTTTTATGCCTCATTTTAAGTGTTTCTATCATGAATGGATGTTGAATTTTGTCAAATACTTTTTCTGCGTCTATTAAGATCATGAAATCATTTTTTCTTTCATTCTATTAATGTAATGTATCACATTGATTGATTTGTGTATGTTGAACCATCAGCAACCCAAGGATAATTCGCAGTTGAAAGTGATGAATAATAGTTTTAATGTGATGCTGAATTTGCTTTACTAGGATTTTTTGAGAATTTTTATATCTGTATCCATCAAGGATATTGGCCTATAGTTTTATTTTCTAGTATTGTCCTTGTCTGACAGTGTTATCAGGATAATGCTGGCCTTGGAAATGAGCATAGGTGTGTTCCCTTCTCTTCAGCTTTTTGGAAAGTTTTGAGAAGGATTGATATTAATTCTTTAATTGTTTGGAATAATTTACTAATGAAGCCATCTGATGCCGAGCTTTTCTTCACCAAGAGATTTTTGATCACTGGCTCAATCTCCTTACTAATCATTAGGCTACTCAGGTTTTCTCTTTGTTACTAACTCATTCTTGTTAGGTTGTTTCTAAGAATTTTTCTGTTTCTTCTAGGTTGTCCAGTTTGTTGATGCATAGTTTTCCATGGTAGCCTCTTCTTTTCCTTGTGTTTTTGTGATACCAGTTGTAATGTTCCCTTTTTCAAAATTATAATTTTGTTGATCTTGGTCATTCCTCCTCCTTTTTTTACTGTAGTTAAATATTTGTCAATTTTGTTTATGTTTTCAAAGGACCAACTCTTAGTTTGGTTAAAGTTTTCTATTGCTTTTCTATTCTTCATTTTATTTTTTTCTGCCCTAATCTCTATTGTTTCCTTCCTTCTGCTAACTTTGAGCTCAATCTTTTCTCTTTTTTAAATATCTTTAAGGTGTAGTGTTACATTGTTTCCTTGGGATTTTTCTTGCTTCTTAACATAGGCATTTATTGCCATGAACTTTCCTCTTAGAAGTGTTTTTGTTGAATCCCGTAAATTCAGGTATGTTGTGTTTCCATTTCTGTTCGTCTCAAGAAATTTTTTGTTTCCCCTTTAATTTCTTTTCAATTTATTGGTTGTTTAAATAAATGTTTAATTCCCACTTATTTGTGAATTTAAAAATTTTCCTCTTTTTATTGATTTCTAGTTTTATGCTATTCTGATCAAAAGAGATACTTGGTATGATTTCTGTCTTCTTGATTTGCTAATTTGATTTTGTGGTCTGACAATTGGTCTGGACTGGAAAATGTTCCCTGTGTGTGCCTGAGTACAAAGAGTTTTCAGTTATTGCTGGATAGAACTTCCTATATGTCTGTTAGGTACATTTGGTCTATAGCATTGTTCAAGTCTGCTATTTCCTTATTGTCTCTGTCTGGATAACTTACCCATTGTTGAGAGTAGGATGTTAAAGTCTCCAATTATTATTGTATTGCTGCTTATTTCTCCCTTGAGATTTTTTTTTTCTTTAATATATAAAACTGCACTGATGTTTGGTGTATGCTGCTGCTAAGTCGCTTCAGTCATGTCCGACTCTGTGCGACCCCATAGACGGCAGCCCACCGGGCTCCCTAGTCCCTGGGATTCTCCAGGCAAGAACACTGGAGTGGGTGCCATTTCCTTCTCCAATGCAGGAAAGTAAAACGTGAAAGTGAAGTCACTCAGTCGTGTCCGACTTTTCACACCCCATGGACTTCAGCCCACCAGGCTCCTCCGTCCATGGGATTTTCCAGGCAAGAGTACTGGAGTGGGGTGCCATTGCCTTCTCTTCTGTATGGATTGACCCCTTTATCATTATACATGCCCTTCTTTGTCTTTGTTTCCTTCTCACATTTTGGATTTAGTTCAAATTTAGATATAAGTATAGCTACATCTGCTTGTTTATTTATTTACATTTTTTGGTTACAGTTTTACTAAAATGTCTTTTTCCATCCCTTCATTGTAGGTATGTGTATCTTTAAATCTAAAGTCAGTTTCTAGTAGGCAACATATTGTTGGCTCCTGGGGTTTTGTTTGTTTTTTAAAAAACATTCAACTATTTTTGTCTTGTGATTGGAGAATTTAATCCATTTACACTTGAAGTAATTATTAATAGATAAGATAAGGGCTTATAGTTGTCATTTTGTTCATTGCTTTCTAGTTGTTTTATGGATCCATTATTCCTTGTTTCTTAAACTGCTGTCTTTTTGTGTGTGTGTTTTGATGATTTTTGATATCAGTATGCTTTGACTTCTTTAGCATGTTCTTTTGTGTAATAGCCATAAGGTCGTCCCATATGGTTACCATGAGCTTACATGAAATACCTTAAAACTATGATACCTAATTTTAAGCTGATAACAACTTAATTTCAACAGCATTCCTAAACTTTACACTTTTACTTTTCCTTCTCACATTTATGTTATTGTTGCTACAGTTTATTATCTTACTATTCTGTGACTACTAACAGATTATTGTAGTTACAGTTATTTTTACTACATTTATTTTTAATTTTTAAACCGGAGTCATAAATGTCTTCTCCACTATTCGCTTATTACAGAATCTAACTTTAACTGTATATTTACCATTACCTATGAATTTTGTGCCTCATTATTTATTATGTTTTTATGATGTTAGTGTCTTTTTACCTCCACTTAAATAGTTCACTTTAGCATTTCTTGTAAGTCAATTATAGTGTTAGTATGTTCTCTCCAATTTTTGTTTGTTCATGAAGTTCTTTGTCCTTTCTTTATCACTGGTTATTGCATTTTTAGTTAACAAGTTGTTTTGTTTTGTTTTGTTGGTATTTTTTGACTGTGCCACATGACATACAAGATCTTAGTTCCCTGACTCAGGATTGAACCTGTGTCCCCTGCGGTGGAAGCACAGAGTCGTAATCACTGGACTGCCAAGGAAGTCCCCACCCTCTCACATTTGTTGTTATCTTTTTTTTTTTTCCCTAGTATTTGAATATGTCATTCCATTTTCTTCTGGTCTGGAAAGTTTATGTTGGAAAATCTGCTGTTGTCTTATGGGGATCCCCTTATATGTAACATCTCTCTCTCTTTTTTTTCCCCTTTGGCTGATTTTTAAATCTCTGTCTTTTACTTTCAATGGTTTAATTATAATGTGTCTTGGTGTAGCCCTACTCAGGTTCAATATATTTGGGGTCCTTCAGGGCTCATGGATCTGGATTTTTAACTTAAAGTCTATTCTGTCTGATATTAGTGTAGCTACCCCTGCTTTTCTTGGTTACTACTGTCTTAAAATGTCTCTTTTTTTTCAGTTTAAATTTTATTTAAACTAACTGCATAAGGGAAGACATTTCTATTTCCCTTCCCAGATTTTGGAAGTTTGTAGCCATTATTGCTTCAAATGCATTTTCTGTACCTTTTTATTTCTCTTCTTCTTCTGTAATTTGCAAGATGTGAATATTGCTTATTTTCATTGTGTGCTATGAGTCCTGAAGCCTTTGTTTACTTTTTTTTTTCCCATTTGTTTTCTTTCTCTTCCCCTGACTGGAAAATTTAAATACCTTATGCTACAGTTTACCAAGTCTTTCTTCTGCATGGTTGAGTCTTCTTTTAAAAGTCTCTATTGAATTATTCAATGATTGTCTTTTTCAACTCTAGGGTTTCTGTTTGGTTTTATTTTATGGCTTCCATTTTTTTGTTGAACTTCTCATTTTACTCATGCATTATTTTCCTAATTTTGCATAGTTGTTGGTATGTTTTTGGAGTCCACCAAACTTCCTTGAGAGGATTATTTTGAATTATTTGTCTGACAATTCACAGATCTTTATGTTTTTTTAGGGTCAGTGACCACAGCTTCATTAATTTCCTTTGGTGGTATCATTTTTACCTGATTTTTTCATTGTCCTTGATTCCTTACATTGGTATCTTCGTGTTTGGGTAATTAGGCTCCTCTTTCCAACTTTACAGAATTGTTTTGACATAGATCTTTACTGTTAGCTTAGTTTGGGTTTCTTTGTGTGTCTGCTGATAATGTCCTTGGGTAGGTGGGGCTTCCTACTATGATATATTTTTGAGAGGCAACTGCTTCAACTCTTAGTATCATGGAGATCTCCTTTTTTTTTTTTTCATGGAGATCTCCTATAACCCACTGTTCAGGTTCAATCATTTGCTAGGGCAGCTTGCAGAATTTAGGAAAACATTTTACTTACTAGATTGCCAGTTTATCATAAAGGATATTACTCAGGAATAGTCAGATGGAAGAGATACATAGGACAAAATCTGGGGAATGGATGTAGTTTCCATGCCCTTTCTTAGGAGCATTATCCTCCAGCACCTACTTGTGTTCACCAATCAGGACGTTCTGTGAATCCCTTTGGTAACTGTTTTTAATGGCAGCTTTAAAATATGGGTATCGTTGGTTAAGTCGTTGGTCAGTTCAGTTCAGTTTCTCAGTAATGTCCACCTTTTTGTGACCCCATGGATACAGCACACCAGGCTTTCCTGTCCATCACCAACTCGTATAGCTTGGTCTAACTCATGTCCATTGAGTTGGTGATGCCATCCAATGATCTCATCCTTTGTCATCCCCTTCTCCTCCCGCCTTCAATCTTTTCCAGCATCAGGGTCTTTTCCAATGAGTCAGTTCTTCGCATCAGGTGGCCAAAGTATTAGAGCTTCAGCATCAGTCGTCCAATGAATATTGAGGAATTATTTATTTTAGGATTGACTAGTTGGATATCCTTGCTAGTCCAAGGGACTCTCAACAGTCTTCTCCAACACCACATTTCAAAAGTCATTGGTCATTGATGATTAACTCAACCTCCAGCCAGTTTCCCTTATCTGGAAGTTGGAGGGTGGGGTTGAAAATTCCGACCCTATAATCTTCTGATGGATTCCTCTTACAGCCAGTTCTTCATCCTTGCAGGCTTACCAGAAGTCACCTTATTAACAAACTCGGGTGTTGTTGAAAGGGACTTGATATGAATAACCAAAAATTTTCCTCTCATCTTTATTGCTGTCAAAAAAAAAGAAAGTTTTTTAGGAGCTGTGACAAAACCCAAATATTATAACAAAAGATGCTCCTATCATTCTTATCTCCTAGGCAGTTACAGTGGTTTTGGGAGCCCTACCCAGGAACTGGGTGTAGAGACCATATATATATTTCTTATTGTCACAACCTGGTTCTCTTTCTCTTAGAAGATAACCCTCTGTTAACCTAAACTCTCATTACCTTGTTTATGATATGTTTTACATGTGGGTCACTAGGGTATTTTTCTCTCTACCCCTATGTTCTGGATCTCTGTGCAGCCTTAATTCTGGTTTTAATTCTTCCTTTTGGAACTGAGAGAGAGTTCCATTTCCCTATTCAAACTAATATTTGTGCCAATCTTTTTTAGCTTGTATAAATACACTGTATTTAAGCCTTGAGTCAGGGACAATAAGATTCCCAGTCATGTTTAAGATATTAGTATTTCAACTTCATTTGGTACTAAATGCAGTCTTTCCCTTTTCTTTCACTGTTAGGGTTCTTGCTCATTCTTCCAGGTAGTTTTGGTAGATCTGCAATCTTGTTTCTGCCACTCTCTCTCTTGTCCCCACATCTACCCAACTTTCCATCCCCGTGGCCCTGATTTTGTTTTAATAATAACAGCAGTTACCCTCATAAAACACATACATACAGGGAAATGCAAAAAAACCCACATCCCTCAAACATCATAACCACCATGATTTGAAGAAGAGTAAATAGCAGGAACAAAAGCCTTGGATTTATAGCTCCAGCTGAAATCCCAGCCAACTGCTGGCATCAGTTTGCCGCCATGGAAATATACCATGTTGAAAACTGAGAGTCCTCAAGCAAATCAAATTGCCTCAGCTAATGTCACATAGAGCAAAAATAAACTGCTATAAACCTTGAACAAATTGCAGATTTGTGAGCAGAATAAATAAAATTTCAAGCCATTAAGTTTGATGGTGGAATGTTACACAACAATAGCTAAGTGTTGTAACTGAAATAATGTAGGACAGAGAGCTGAAAGTTCTAACTTGTTCAGACCTTTGTCCTCAAGTATAGTGAATCATGCATTATTAGTGTAAGGAAGGGAAAACTGATGGCAAGTTTGGGCCAAATGATTTAACCTTTACAAAGTACTTTTTATAATTTTTTAAAAGGAAAAAAAAATCCTTCAGATAGTGTTATATGTAGACACTTTGTCAAGAGCATCTAAACTAACCACTTAAGTCAGGGTTCTGGGTTGCAGGGTGAACAAAATAGTTAGGCATCACTTATATTGAGTTCTAGGGATTTGTATTTAATGGAAATATATATTTATAACTGTATTTTTTTAATTGAACACATGGATACGTGTATCAAATTTAGGAGCCATGTTAAGAATGATTTAATCTTAATATATTTGCTTAAATTTTCTTTGTATCACCCCTTTCATGTTTGAAAGTATTTTATCTACGTTCTGTGTATTTGAAAACCCAAAATAATATGTTTTCCAGTGTTACATAGTAAATCTAAAGTGAAAATTCACTTTATAGAGAGATATAATGTTATATATTCTAGTTTTAGTTAGTTTTGGTGTCAGTGCATGAAAACAAGAAAAATATTCTAAACAGGAGTATCATTTCTGCCTATTTAAATACTGATCTAGAGTGGTTTCAAGTTGGAAAATTTTTTGTTATTTCCCTCTAGTCTTAAGTATCAAATACATGTTGAGTATAATTACCACAATTTTTTATTTTTTTCTACACATTTTTTTCTTTTTTTTTCCCAGTTATTTTTATTAGTTGGAGGCTAATTACTTTACAGTATTTTAGTGGTTTTTGCCATACATTGACATGAATCAGCCATGGATTTACATGTGTTCCCCATCCTGAACCCCCCCTCCCACCTCCCTCCTCATCCCATCCCTCTGGGTCATCCCAGTGCACCAGCCCCGAGCACTTGTCTCATGCATCCAACCTTGGACTAGCGAACTGTTTCACACTTGATAATATACATGTTTTGATGCTGTTCTCTCAGATCATCCCACTCTCGCCTTCTCCCATAGAGTCTAAAAGTCTGTTCTATATATCTGTGTCTCTTTTTCTGTCTTGCATATAGGGT
Source organism: Cervus canadensis (assembly GCF_019320065.1). Taxonomy (NCBI): domain Eukaryota; kingdom Metazoa; phylum Chordata; class Mammalia; order Artiodactyla; family Cervidae; genus Cervus; species Cervus canadensis. Next base: position 18,848,647 of record NC_057402.1, on the reverse strand, counting down.
TATTGTTACCATCTTTCTAAATTCCATATATATGCGTTAGTATACTATATTGGTGTTTTTCTTTCTGGCTTACTTCACTCTGTATAATGGGCTCCAGTTTCATCCACCTCATTAGAACCAATTCAAATGAATTCTTTTTAATGGCTGAGTAATATTCCATTATGTATATGTACTGCAGCTTCCTTATCCATTCGTCTGCTGATGGGCATCTAGGTTGCTTCCATGTCCTGGCTATTATAAACAGTGCTGCGATGAACATTGGGGTATACATGTGTCTCTTTCAGATCTGGTTTCCTCAGTGTGTATGCCCAGGAGTGGGATTGCTGGGTCATATGGCAGTTCTAGTTCCAGGTTTTTAAGGAATCTCCACACTGTTCTCCATAGTGGCTGTACTAGTTTGCATTCCCACCAACAGTGTAAGAGGGTTCCCTTTTCTCCACACCCTCTCCAGCATTTATTGCTTGTAGACTTTTGGATAGCAGCCATCCTGACTGGAGTGTCATGGTACCTCGTTGAAGTTTTGATTTGCATTTCTCTGATAATGAGTGATGTTGAGCATCTTTTCACGTGTTTGTTAGCCATCTGTATGTCTTCTTTGGAGAAATATCTGTTTAGATCTTTGGCCCATTTTTTGACTGGGTCATTTATTTTTCTGGAATTGAGTTGCAGGAGTTGCTTGTATATTTTTGAGATTAATCCTTTGTCTGTTTATTCATTTGCTATTATTTTCTCCCATTCTGAAGGCTGTCTTTTCACTTTGCTTATAGTTTCCTTTGTTGTGCAAAAGATTTTAAGTTTCATTAGGTCCCATTTGTTTATTTTTGCTTTTATTTCCAATATTCTGGGAGGTGGGTCATAGAGGATCTTGCTGTGATTTATGTTGGAGAGTGTTTTGCCTATGTTCTCCTCTAGGAGTTTTATAGTTTCTGGTCTTATATTTAGATCTTTAATCCATTTTGAGTTTATTTTTTTGTATGGTGTTAGAGAGTGTTCTAGTTTCATTCTTTTACAAGTGGTTGACCAGTTTTCCCAGCACCACTTGTTAAAGAGGTTGTCTTTTTTCCATTGTACTTTCTTGCCTCCTTTGTCGAAGATAAGGTGTCCACAGGTACATGGATTTATCTCTGGGTTTTCTATTCTGTTCCATTGATCTATATTTCTGTCTTTGAACCACAATTCTTTAAATAATATAGTACACATATTTTCACTTTCCTTCATCCTCTGCTTGTGACAGTCCCTGTGAAAGAAGCATGAATTCTTGATGAATCTACTTCATTCTATAATTATGTAATCTCTAAACAGAGATGTCAATGAATAATAAAACCTTTAACAATTGAGGATATACATATCCATACTTCCTGATTTTGTGACAACATGAAAAGTTGCATGTTTTTATCTTTCTTTAAAATTCATTGGAATGTGTCCACAAAACTTCAAATGTGTCTCATTTTATATGAACAATTTGTTTTGGTTCATTTCCTTTTTCAATTATGTTAACATTTGATAAAATACGAATTATGAAGAAGTACTCAAAATGGTAATTTTCAAAAAGATTGTATCTATGAGGCAGAACACATACCAAAGGTAAGTAAATGGATTCTAATGAATATTTCAACAAGTGAAACAAGTCAAATTCATTCACTCGTGTCTGACTCTTTGCGACTCCATGCACTGTATAGTCAGTGGAATTCTCCAGGCCAGAATACTGGAGTAGGTAGCTTTTCCCTTCTCCAGTGAATCTCCCAAGACATGTGATAAATTTATGCCATTTATTGGGTACTTTTTATATAAATTAAATTGTATTCCTATTGAATATCATCTTTGAAGTTTTTTGCTAACATTTACTAGTTATTTTACATGTCTATAAGTTTTGTTAAATGGAACAAAAGGTTTTCTTAGAAAGAGATGGCATAAATACCTCTACAAAGGAAATATTATTTTTTTTTAAATTTATTTATTTATTTTTGTTCAGTGGGTTTTGTCATACATTGTAAAGGAAATATTCTAACTACAGTTACAGTAATTAATGGAAAAGCTCAGACCATCAATTTCCAATAAAAAGATAATGATTAATGGCAATTATTTGATTCATAGTAGTTAAGAAGAGCTCTTTTTCTGAGAAGTCCAAAGCATTCTTTACACACTATTACAATTCAATTTTCTGATTTCAAATAATAATAGTACAAAATTAATTTAGGTTTATTATCTAAGACATATGACCCTTTTTATGGATGTTTGTGAGCTCTTAATTGATGACTACTAAGCAATTCTGAAAAACTTTAGATATTTTAATGAGAAAACATTTATGAATATTAAGGAATTAGAGGAAGTTGGCTCTTCTACCATTTGAGGGGTGTCTGTCCTCTTGAATTCTTACAAATCATGAAACACTTGTGTAATTCCTATACATTTGTAATATTAATATACTCCTGTAAACTTATCTTATTCTAGAAAATAAGTTGAATCATTAAGTTAATCTAGTAGTCAAATTTTAATCTCTTTCTTGAAAATTGAACAAACTATTTCCAATGTACACATTTTATAGAAGTTTCTTAAGGTTTTTTAATTGAAATATTGTGATCTATTTCACATCAACTTGAAAGAAGGGATATCATCAATAAAAAGGGAAGAAATAGATAAATTATAACCAAGTCCTAGTCTGTTCTATTTATTTTCTTAGTCATTATTGTTCAATGTTTCTTTGAGTAGGAGAGACAGGTGGTTATAAAGGTAGAAATTCCTGCTTCCAGAATATGGATAAGATCTACTAAGAATATTGTAAAAGAATTTCCATCTTTCCACTTCCCATGTGTGCTCCATCAGTGTCACTTTTTTCTTATAAAATATATATCTTTTCCACCCTATATAGCTATAGCATGATTCCAATTTTATATTTACCAATATGTTATTTTCAATTCAAATTTCTGAGACTAGGATATAATAATTAGTTAGCCTGTTTTCTTTTTTTTTCTTTAAGTTTTAGGTAATGTAGATTACTATGCTTATTCCAGGAATGTCTGGAATTCTGGTACTGACTCCTGGCCATTTTATGGATAGATTAAGTTGGCTAGCAATGAAAGGTAGAAGAAATTATAAAAATTATAGTTGACATTAATTATGTAAATGAAAATAATACCGAAAAAGAATTATAATGTTGTTTTTTCCAAAAGATGTACACTTACCTGAGCAAGGAAAATTGAGGAAGGATAAAGGATAAAAATACTTAAAGGTATAAAAGAGGGACATCAGTACAAATTAAAATGACCATAAAAGGATCTCATAAGTATATTTATATCAATAAATTTGAAAATTTAGGTGAAATGTCCCATTCTATATAAATAATGTAGAAGGAGAAATAGAATATTTGAATACAAGAAAGTGAAAGTTGGAGAGATTACAGAAATTGAATATATTATTAAAAGTTTCCCACAAGGAAACTTCAGGCACATATAATGTTACTAGGGAGTCAGTTCAAATATTTAAGGAATAAATGATGCTAAACACAGAAACACATAGAATATGAATTGAGAAAACATGCCTAATTTAATTTATAAGTTTAATACTATTCTGATAACAAAAATCATAAGGGGATTTTAAATATGAGGAAAAAATTAAAGGCCAATCTCAGACCTAAATATAAATGCAAAAATTCTAAACAAAATATTGTTAAATCAAATCTGACAGTGTATACAAAGAATAATCATACATACACATAAACTCACATATGCAGATATCACAAACTACATTAGATTTTTGCAGGAAAAGAAGTTTGCTTCAAAATTAGAAAATATATCTAAGCAAAGTAACAAAGTTAAGATTAAGATACAGATAAAATACAAGCATACCTCAGAGATATTATACGTTGAATTTCAGACCACTACTATAATGTGAATATCACTATAAAGTGAGTCACCAATTCTTTGATTTCCCAGTGCATAAAAATTTATGTTTACTATATACTATTATTTATTAAGTGTGAAATAGCATTATATCTAAAAAAAAATGAACATACCATAATTAAAACTACTTTATTGTTAAAAATGCTGTCATTTCACCCTACAGTGAGTTATGATCTTTTTGCAGGTGGAGGGTCTTGCGTCCATGGTGATAGCTGCCAACCAATTAGAGTTACATTTGCGGGGGTGGCTATAGCAATTTCTTAAAATAAGACAACAAAGATATTTGCCATATTGATTGACTGTTCCTTTTACAAACAATTTCTCTATAGCCTGCAATGATGTATGGTAGTATTTTACCCACAGAAGGACATTTGAAATTGGAGTCCATCTTCTCAAATTCTTTCACTGTTTTGTTAACTAAGTTTAGCTAACCCTAAATCCTAAATCTTTTGTTGTCATTTCATCAATTTTCATTGCATCTTGACTAGAAGTAGATTGTATCTTTAAAAAAACTATTTTTCATCCGTAAGAATCAACCCCTCATGTAGTAAAGTTCTATAATGAGACTGCAGCCATTCAGTCATGTCAGTCATATCTCCAGGGTCTAGTTCTCTTGCTCTTTCTACCACATTTGCAGTTATTTCCTCCACTGAAGTCTTGAATCCTTCCTTTTTGTCCGTGAGGATTGGAGCCAACTTTTTCCAAACTCCTGTTAATGTTGACACAGTTACTTCATCCCATTAATCACAAATGTTATTAATTATATCTAGAATGGTAAATCTTTTTCAGAAGGTTTTCAATTTACTTTGCATAAACCCATCAGAGGAATCCCCATCTATGACAGCTATAGCCTTATGAAATGTATCTCTCAAATAAAAAGACTTGAAAGTTGAAGTAACTCTTTGATCCATGGTCTTCAGAATGGATGTTGTGTTAGGCAGGAAAACAATGTGGATCTCATTGTGCATCTCCATCAGAGCTCTTGGATGACCAGGTGTGTTGTCAATGAGTAGTAACATTAAAAAAAATCTAAGTAGTAGGATTCAATAATAGGCTTAAAATATTCAGTAAACCATGCTGTAAATAAATGTTCTTCAGGCTTTGTTGTTTCATTTATAGAGCACAGCCAGTAGATTTAGCATAATTTTCAGATTTGGGGAATGATAAATGCACATTGACTTCAACTTATAGTCCCAGCTGCCTTAGCCCTTAACAAGAGTCAGCCTGTCTTTTGAAGCTTTGAAACCAGTCATTGTTTTCTCTTCCCTAGCTTTGAAAGTCCTCTGTGGCATCTTCTTCCAATGGAAGACTGTTTTGTTTACTTTGAGAATTTATTGTGTAGTGTAGCCCCTTCATTAATGATCTTAAGTAAATCTTCTGGGTAACTTGCTGCAGGTTCTTACACCAGCACTTGTTGCTTCACGTGGCACTTTTACGTCGTGGAGGTGACTTCTTTCTTTAAACCTCGTGAACCAACCTCTGCTAGCTTCAAACTTGTCCTCTCCAGCTTCCTCACCTCTGTTGGCCTTGCTAGTGTGGCTAAGAGTTAGGGCCTTGTTGAGGATTAGGCTTTGGCTTAAGGGAATTCCATGACTGTCTGATCATCTGTCCAGACCCCTGAAACTTTCTCCATGTCAGCAATAAGGCTGTATCATTTTCTTATCATTCCTGTTTTCACAGCAATAGCAGTTTTGATTTCTCTCAGTGATGTTTTCCTTGCTGCATTCACAACTTGGCCAACTGTTTGGCTCAAGAGATGTAGCTGTGACTTATCTTGGCTTTCAACATGCTTCCTCACTGAGCTTCATCATTTCTGGCCTTTGATTTAAAGTGGGTTATGTGAAATTCCTTTGTTTTTTCCACTTGAGCACTTAGAAGTCCTTGTAAGGTTATTAACTGGTTTAATGTTAATGTCGTCTTGTTTCAGGGAATAGAGGGGCCCAAGGAAAAGGAGAGGGATGGGGGAATGGCCAATTGGCAGAACAGCCAGAAAACACGCAACACTTTCTGGTTAAGTTTGTTAAGCTCTTATATGAGCACAATTTATGTCACTGCAAACTAATTACAGTAGTAACATCAAAGGTCATTGATGACAGGTCACCGTAACAAATACAATGATAAAAAATTAAACATTGCAAGAATTACCGAAATGTGCAACAGTGACCCTGAGCAAATGTTGCTGGGAAAATGGTGCTGATAGACTTGCTTGATGCAGAGTTGCCACAGATCTTCAATTTTGAAAAAACATAATATCTTTGAAGTGCAATAAAATATAGTAAAGTAAAAAGATACACCCGTATTCCTAATAAACATGGGAATAGATACAGGACAAAATTAAATAATTTTACATCTAATCATGATTAAAACTATTATTAACTACATAGAAGTTAGAAAATTCTTCCTCTGATTAAGGATATCTGTAAAATGTAAATAGCAAATACCTTACTTAAGGAGAAATATTCAAAGACAGGTGTAACTTCTAACAACACTACTATTCATCACATTGCATATTCCAATCAGTGTGGAGGCAAACAAAAATTAAAGAATTAAAGCTTTCATTTTTTTTTTCACAATTAGCAGATGACAGCATTTTTATGTAAAAATATTTGAAGAATAATGCAATTAGATTATTAGAATTAAGTGATATTTAGCATGTTTTCTGGATACAGGTTAAAATATTTTGTATTTGTGTGTATAGATAAATACTTATAATGAAAGAAAAAAGTATTTTTACCATTTATAACATTATCAAGTGTACAGAATTCCAATTAACAAGTCACAAAAACATGTATTATATGTAAACACATATAAAAAAATTAAAACTTTTAACTAAATTAGTTAATTTAGTTCTTAATTCATGAACAAGGATAAGAACTAGGATCTTATCCTTGTTCATGAATTAGGAAATTCAGTACTGTACAGTTATCAGTTCTTACAGTTCTTAACAAAGTGATCTATGGATTCATTTTGGTAGGAAATAAAATTTCATTGGGTTGTATGTATATGCAGAGTTTGTGCCCGTGTGTGTATTTCTAATTTGTCAAGATGGTCCTGAAACCTAATGGAGATTCAAAAAGTCAAAAATAGAATAGCTATGACACTTTTGAAGAAGGTGGAAACATTTTTTGAGAACTTGACTATCAAGATTTACTTTAAAGATGTTACAAAGCTATAGTAGGTAGGTAACTTTTTAGAGTACAAGAATATACACATAGAAGAAAGAAAGAAAAAAGAAAGTGAAGTCACAGTAGTGTCTGACTCTTTGCGAAACCATGTACTGTAGCCTACCAGGCTCTTCTGTCCGTGAGATTTTCCAGGCAAAAATACTGAAGTGGGTTGCCATTTCCATCTCCAGGGGATCTTCTCGACCCAGGGTTTGAACCTGGGTCTTCCCACATTGTAGGGAGACACTTTACCATCTGAGCCACCAGCGAAGTCCATACATGCATAGAAAACTAGAGCTAATTAGTCCAGAAATAGAGCCAGGCACATATGGATATTTGATCTAAAACCAAAAAACTTTGTGTTAAATCATGCTAGGCAAATTAGATATCCATATGCAAACTGATAAAATCTGACCACTGCTATATACCATACAAGAAAGAAAAAGCTAGATGTAAAACACAAATTAATATTCTATAAGTTACAAAAGGAGACTATTTGTTAGGATTTGGGAGTCTTAAAAGTTTTGTCTTCTTTATTTGCTTAAAGTGATTGGACTTCATTAAAATTAAAAGCTTTCATTTATGAAAGGAACTATTAAGAGACTGAAAATGCAGGAGACAGAGAAGGAGATGGTGTTTGTAAGATATATAACAGGCAATGGGCTCATTTCTTAACTCTACAAAGAATTCTCACAAGATGATATGAAGCAATACAAAAGAAAAATAGGCCATAGATATGAACAGTATTTCACAAAGAGTATGTTAAATGTCCAATGAAAATATGAAAAGTATTCAACTATTCAACCTTATCAGTAACTATGGAAATGTTTATTAAAGTCGTGGTGATACACAGTAAAATATCCATCAAAATGTCCAAGATTAAATACACTGTAATACCTTGTCATACTGAAGACAGAAAGAAATAAAATTCTTTTTACACATCATGTAGTAAATTGACACAGACACTTTGAAAACTGGAATTATCTGCTGAGGTTGAGCACATATATTCTCTATCACATACCACTTGCACTCATATTTCTATACCCAATATAAATCTGTGTTTATGCGTATAATAAGATGGATACAAGAATGTTTGCAGTTACATTATTTATAGTGGTCATGTATTAGTTTGCTGGAGCTGCTGTGACAAGTGCCACAACCTGGATGGTTTCAACAACAGAAATAATTGTCTTATATGTCTGAAGATTAAAAGTCCAATATCAAGATATTGGCAGTATTGCATCCTTCTGAGGGCTCCAAGAGAAAAATCTCTTCTCTGCCTCTTGCCAAGCTTTTGATGGTTTGTTGGCAGTCTTTTGTCTTGTGTGGTATTCTTGAGTGGAGAATTCCACAGAAAGAGGAGCCTGGCAGTCCCCAGTCCATGGGGTTGCAAAGAGTCAGGCATGAATGAGTGACTAACACGATCAATCTTTGTCTTGCATTAAGTATGACCCAAATTTCTGCCTTCATCTTGATATGGCCTTTATTCTGTGGGTGTATGTCTCCAATTTTCCAATTTTTATAAAGACACCAGTCAGATTAGGAACCCTCATAATGATCTTATTTTAGCTTGATTTCCTCTGTGAAGACTTTATTGCTAATTAAAGCCACATTCTAATGTATTGGAGTTTGGCCTTCAACATAGGAATTTTGAGGGAACACAGTTCAACCCATAAGTCCAAAACCAGAAACATACCAAATGTCCAACAATACTAGAGTGATAATTAAACTGTAGCATATCATACAGGAGAATAACAAGCAATAATTAAAGCTGATAAAATATCACTCTGTAACAACTGTATTTCACAAACATAATTTAGCAAAAGAAGGCAGGCACAAAAATATGCGTACTTAAATATTGCTAGGTAAATTTCCAAAAAGACTGAAGAAAGTTAAAATATAGTCTTAGAAATTAGCATAACAATTAACCTTGGAATGTGGTTAGAGATGGTAATTGATAAGAGCAGGAGAAGGCTTTTGGGGGCTAACAATGTTCTATTTTTTACATGGGTGATAGTCATATGAATATTTGCTTGTGATAATTCATTGAGTTGTATTCTTTTTAACATCTTGTGCATGTGTGTTGTGCTTCATTAAACATTAAATAAGGATTCTTGATAGGTAGATAGTTAAATATATAACACATACATATTTTATATGTTTGTAGGGTATATAGACAACAAACTGTTAGATTAATTAAGAAAATAGCCTTGGAGAAGTGAGGTAAAGAGACATTGTTAACTTATACTTTTATTCTTCTTTTCCCATTCACTTACTATAGAGAAAGAAAATATAAAATGCTACAGAAAGCAAGCAATAAGACAATCAGTGCATTAAGACTGAATGGAAACATGGTCAATTGCTTTTCAGGTCACACTTAGATAGGAACGTCTTTTAGAATTTGCCTTTGTTCAATCAACCTTTTGCACCATACATCTGGAACTCGCAAATATTTTGTTAAATATGCATGCATTCTCTTGCCATAGATAGCAAAAGTAGTAATGAAACAATAACAGAAGAGCTTCTAATGTTTGAAATCTCATTATAATAAATATGAAATTGAAATACCTTGTAAAATAGTACATTCAAAGAGTGATACAAAATAAAAGGCCTTTCAGAGTTTAAAAAAAGGGCTAAACTATTTCCTGTGATTGTAAAATTGTGTTCACATTTCTTGTGTATGTACAAAGTCACTTCAGTAGTGTCCTACTCTTTGCAACCCTATGGATTATAGCCAGTCAGTCTCCTATGACCATGGGATTCTCCAGTCAAGAATACTGGAATGGGTTGCCATTTCCTATTACAGGGAATCTTTCCGACCCAGGGATTGAGCCCACATCTCCTCTGTGTCTCCCGCATTGGCAGGAGGGTTCTTTACTACTAATGCCACCTGGGCATGTTCTGTCCATTTGAAAGCTCTTTAGTAATCCTAAAATATTTAAGAAGAACCTAAATTTGAGTTCTGAAATAACAAGACTGCTTCAAAGCCCATTGTACTTTTCAATTAGATTACATTAACTTTACATATAAAATGTCAGATGATTTTGCGACATATTTATATATTATTTTACCTATCTTTCTACACCTCATCCAAGCTTGAGAAGACATTTTGTAAATATTAAAAAAACAAAACAAAACAAAACAAATTGAGACAATGGGATCCTTCTCCTTTTCTTGTCTGTTGTTTAGCCTGTAAGTCCTGTCCAACTCTTTGGCAATCACCATGAACTGTAGCCTCCAAGGCTTTTCCCAGGCAAGAATACTGAAGTGGGTTGCCATTTCCTCCTCCACAGGATCTTCCCAACCTAGAGATTGAACCTATGTCTCCTGCACTGGCAAATGGATTCTTTACCGCTGAACCACTAGGGAAACTCTTTCCTTGTCTACTACATGTTTTAAGAATCCCTATTTTTTAATTTAATGTGTCCTCATAAGTTTGTTATGAAAATGAAGAAATGAGATAGCTTTAATGATAAAATGATAGAACTTTTTAAAGTTGCATTAGCCAGAAGGGTGAAGATCAAGGTGTCCTGAACTGAATGAAGAACAAGAAACCTCAGAAAAAAAGATAGCACACTAAAATATTTCTTACATCTATTTATTAACCCTAAATATCTAAACTGAGACTGGTACTATTGCACTCCTTTGTTTATTCCTCTGAAATATGCTTTTACTCAACAATGGCATTGTTTGGATATAGCAAAATGTTGTACATTTTAATATATTAATTACTAATTGTTTATTGGATTGTTCTCAGAAACTTTGAGGGAGGCTAAAAAATTTAGGCAGTATCTATGATTTTATTAACCAAATGAATAATACACTTTTTCACTACAAACAACATTTATGTCTTTTGCTATTTAAAAAGCATTTGAAGGGACTATAAACAGTAACTATCTTTAGATGTCAAGACTTTTCATGAGATTAATATTTTTTAAATATATTTTAATTCAAATAAATGTGTATTTTTGGTAAGCATTGTGCTAGTTGATAGACTATGAATATGAACAGCATATAACCCCTGCTACCACAAAGAAAAAATGAAATTAACTCACTAATATTTTGTGACAAGTACTTTAGAGAGACTGTACACAAATACTGTGAATGCATAGGAAAAGGCAATTAATTCTGTGAAAAAAAGGAGAGGGCTTTACAAAGATAATGTATGACCTAAGATGTTGGGAAGGGTTATATTTTTAGATATAAAGTATTTTGTGTAGAAAATAAAATATAATCAACTGCATGGAAATATGAGACCAAAACATGGCACGTATTCTGCTAGAGGTTCACTGCAAAGGACTGATAGGAAAATATCAGCATATGGAGAATTAGCTTTGGGGCCTGAATATATCATAAAAAACTATAGAGGATATGATTCACTTCAGTTCAGTCACTCAGTTGTGTCCAAATCTTGGTGACTCCATGGACTGCAGCACGCCAGGCCTCCCTTTCCATCGCCAACTCCCGGAGTTTACCCAAAAGATGTCCATTGAGTTGGTGATGTCATCCAACCATCTCATCCTTTGTCGTCCCATTCTCCTCCTGTCTTCAGTCTTTCCCAGCATCAGGGTCTTTTCCAATGAGTCAGCTCTTCACATCAAGTGGCCAAAATATTGGATTTTCAGCTTCAGCATCAGTCCTTCTAATGAATATTCAAGACTGATTTCCTTTAGGATGGACTGGTTGGATCTCCTTGCAGTCCAAGGGACTGTCAAGAGTCTTCTCCAACACCACAGTTCAAACGCATCAATTCTTCAGCACTCAGCTTTCCTTATAGTCCAACTCTCACATCCATACATGACTACTGGAAAAACCATAGTCTTGACTAGATGGAACTTTGTTGGCAAAGTAATATCTCTGCTTTTTGATATGCTCTCTAGGTTGGTCATAGCTTTTGTCCAAGGAGCAAATGTCTTTTAATTTCATAGCTGCAGTCACCATCTGCAGTGATTTTGGAGCCCCCCCAAAATAAGGTCTGCCGCTATTTCCACTGTTTCCCCATCTATTTGCTATGAAGTGATGGGATTGGATGCCATGATCTTAGTTTTCTGAATGTTGAGTTTTAAGCCACCTTTTTCACTCTCCTCTTTCACTTTCATCAAGAGGCTCTTTATTTCTTCTTCACTTTCTGCCATAAGGGTGGTGTCATCTGCATATCTGAGGTTATTGATATTTCTCCCAACAATCTTGATTCCAGCTTGGGCTTCATCTAGCCCAGCGTTTCTCATGAGGTACTTTGCATATAAGTTAAATAAGCAGGGTGACAATATACACCCTTGACATGCTCCTTTTCCTATTTGGAACCAGTCTATTGTTCCATATCCAGTTCTAACTGTTGCTTCCTGACCTGCCTACAGGTTTTTCAAGAGGCAGGTCAGGTGGTCTGGGATTCCCATCTCTTTCAGAATTTTCCACAGTTTATGAGATCCACACAGTCAAAGGCTTTGGCATAGGCAATAAAGCAGAAATAGATGCTTTTCTGGAACTCTTTTGCTTTTTCAATGATTCAGTGGATGTTGGTAATTTGATCTCTGGTTCCTCTGCCTTTTCTAAAACCAGCTTGAACATCTGGAAGTTCACAGTTCATGTACTCTTGAAGCCTGGCTTGGAGAATTTTAAGTATTACTTTACTAGCGTGTGAGATGAGTGAAACTGTGTTGTAGTTTAAGCATTCTTTGGCATTGCCTTTCTTTGGGATTGGAATGAAAACTGACCTTTTCCAGTCCTGTGGCCACTGCTGAGTTTTCCAAATTTGCTGGCATATTGAGTGCAGCACTTTCACAGCATCATCTTTGAGGATTTGAAATAGCTCAACTGGAATTCCATCACCTCCACTAGCTTTGTTCATAGTGATGCTTCCTAAGGCCCACTTACCTCACATTTCAGGATGTCTGGCTTTAGGGTAGTGATCCCACCATCGTGATTATCTGGGTCATGAAGATCTTTTTTGTACAGTTCTTCTGTGTGTGCTTGCCACCTCTTCTTAATATCTTCTGCTTCTATTAGGTCCATACCATTTCTGTCCTTTATTGAGCCCATCTTTACATGAAATGTTCCCTTGGTATCTCTAATTTTCTTGAAGAGATCTCTAGTCTTTCCGTTTCTATTGTTATCCTCTATTTCTTTGCATTGATCACTGAAGAAGACTTTCTTATCTCTCCTTGCTATTCTTTGGAATTCTGCATTCAAATGGGAATATCTTTCCTTTTCTCCTTTGCTTTTTGTTTCTCTTCTTTTCACAGAAGAGGCCACCTCTTTGTGGCCATTTGTAAGGCCCCCTCAGACAGCCATTTTGCTTTTTTGCATTTCTTTTTCTTGGAGTTGTTCTTGACCCCGTCTCTTGTACAATGTCATGAACCTCTGTCCATAGTTCATCAGGCGCTCTGTCAATCAGATCTATACCTTTAAATCTATTTCTCACTTCCACTGTATAGTCATAAGGGATTTGACTTAGGTCATACCTGAAATGTCTAGTGATTTTCCCTACTTTCTTCAATTTAAGTCTGAATTTGGCAATAAGGTGTTTATGATCTGAGCCATAGTCAGTTCCCGGTCTTGTTTTTGCTGACTGTATAGAGCGTCTCCATCTTGGCTGCAAAGAATTAATCTGATTTTGGTGTTGACCATCTGGTGATGTCCATGTGTACAGTCTTCTCTTGTGTTGTTGGAAGAGGGTGTTTGCTATGACCAGTGCGTTCTCTTGGCAAAACTATATTAGCTTTTGCCCTGCTTCATTCTGTACTCCAAGGCCAAATTTACCTGTTACTCCAGGTGGAGAAGGAAATGGCAACCCACTCCAGTGTTCTTGCCTGGAGAAACCCTGAGACAGAGGAGCCTGGTGGGCTGCTGTCTATGGGGTCGCACAGAGTTGGACACGACTGAAGTAACTTAGCTGCCTCCAGGTTTTTCTTGACTTCCTACTTTTGCATTCCAGTCCCCTATAATGAAAAGGACATCTTTTGTGGGTGTTAATTCTAAAAGGTCTTCTAGGTCTTCCTAGAACCATTCAACTTTAGCTTCTTCACCATTACTGGTCGGGTCATAGACTTGGATTACTGTGATATTGAATGGTTTGCCTTAGAAATGAACAGAGAAAGGAACTCATTCTGTTATTTTTGAGATTGCGTCCAAGTACTGCATTTCAGACTCTTTTGTTGAGTATGACTACTCCATTTCTTCTAAGGGATTCTTGCCCAGAGTAGTAGATATAATGGTCATCTGATTTAAACTTACCCTTTCTAGTCCGTTTCAGTTCACTGATTCCTAAAATGTTGACATTCAGTCTTGCCATCTCCTGTTTGACCACTTCCAGTTTGCCTTGATTCATGGACCCAACATTCCAGGTTCCTATGCAATATTGCTCTTTACAGCATCAAACCTTGCTTCCATCACCAGTCACATCCACAGCTGTGTGTGTGTGTGTGTGTTTTCCCTTTGGGTCTGTCTCTTCATTCTTTCTGGAGTTATTTCTCCACTGATCTCCATTAGCATATTGGGCACCTACTGACCTGGGGAGTTCATCTTTCAGTGTCATATATCTTTTTCCCTTTTCATACTGTTTATGGGGTTCTCAAGGCAAGAATACTAAAGTGGTTTGCCATTCCCTTCTCCAGTGGACCACATTTTGTCAGAACTCTCCACCATGACCCATCTGTCTTGGGTGGCCCTACACGGCATTGCTCATAGTTTCTTTGAGTTAGACAAGGCTGTGGTCTATGGATATGCTTAAGAATTAGCAATATTTACTCCAGATTTAAAAGAGCAATAAAATCTTCTATTTTATAATTATCATGTAAAAATATAATCAGATCCATATTTTAGAAACATTAGTAGTCTATAATAGACTAACTGGAGAGAGGGAAGAATTGGGAGCAAATAAAATTACTTGGCAGTTTTTATGTATGATAAAGGGGCTTTCCCAATGGCTTGGTGGCAAAAAAGCCGCCTACAGAGTAGGAGCTGCAGAAGATGAGGGTTTGATCCCTGGGTGGGGAAGGTCCCCTGGAGGAAGGCATGGCAACCCACTCCAGTATACTTGCCTGGAGAATCCCATGGACAAAAGTTGGACACGACTGAAACAACTTAGCACACACTACACATTACTAAGATAGCATCTTTAAAATAGTATATCCAACAAATTCTTGGTTCTTTATTTTAAAAAATAATCTATTAATGTAAAATGCTGCACATTGTCTCTTATTATTAATTCTGAATTCAAGGATTTCCAGAGATTATGTAGTTCAATGAAATATAATTTGTGCATAATATTTGATTTAAAGAAAATTAAGAGGGAAGAGTAGGCCGATATAATTGGAAGTTGATTGGAGCAGGAAGTCATTCACATCTCAGTTGTATATTATGATCAGAAGGATGGTGTGATCAAAAAGTTGTATCTTTGTACAGAGGTGGATACATTTAGTGTTATTTTAATATCAGCTTTGTCAAGAAAGATGTTTAATATAAAGTTATTTAATTTAATGTTTTGGGGACAATTAACTTCAGTGACTGGATAATTGTATTTAAGGGAATGACCATTTATCATCTCCAAAATGTCTAAAAGCTCTCATCTGAAGGTGGTAAAATCTGCTATTGAAAACCATATAGTCTAAAATATCAACACCTCATTCTGGGATGAATATATGCTCCATAAAGCCTCATTCAAAGATAAATTTAAGTATTTGTTTATTCTCCCATAAAAATTCCTGAAAGTGAAAGAGAAATTCCTGACACATTCTTTCAATTCTTTTAATATATGGTATATTTCTAATAATATGAAGAGAAAAGATTTCATCTTTAATGAAGGTAGATTTTCAGCAACATTTCTCATGTGTTTTTGTGTTTTAATGTGTTGATATTTTTATTTGTTATGCTTATAGTATAAGGTAAGTATGAGGGAATATAATTAAAAAACACAAGGTCTGTTGGATGTAGCTATCAAACAATGTAGGAGAAAATAACCTTAAATGAAAAATTTCGGTATTGTCACATTAACACTGAACATGGCCATTTTCTTGCATTTCTCTTAAGTACAAAAATGTTATGATTAATTAGCAAAGCAAAATAATACTAAAATTATATGAAAGTTTGCAGGTTTTTTAAAAAAATATTTAAATATTTTATAAAAGCATAGAAGTAATTATCATAATTTTCAAATTCGTATACTTGATTAAATCAGTTAAACACATTTCTCCAAGAGAAGATAAAGACAGAAGTGCTTTAATAATAAATAATAAGCAGACGGAGAATTGAGTTATTAAGCTTACTACATGTAACTTAAAGAAAAATTAGTTGCATGAAAGAAAAAAATTCCACCTCTCATGGTTTAACTTTTCTTCAAACCATCAAGCACTGGAGAAGGAGAGAGAATTCACAGCAGTGTGTTTTATTCGTCTTACAGAAACACATGGCCATAAAATGTTACTGACTCGGATAAATACATAGCATGTGCATTTGTTTCTTGAGTGGTCTATTATAAGCATTAAACTTTGTATGAACTTGACTGTGTACATTTTCTGTGGAGTTCTCACTCCGATAATACCTTTTCAAAATGAAAACCACAATACCATTGCAAATAACATCTGTTCGCAAGGATTCAGTGACCTCAGTTCAGATGACATAGCCTGTCAGGTCTTGTCTTCAATAAAACTGTAATTTGTAAACTTTCACATCTAAAACATAAAATATCTTAGTGTTTTAATGTTTAATTCATCAAAAATTAAACTTATATTACTTAAAACCTAGAGAGGCAGAATAATAATCTGGTATGCAATAATGAAACCAAATTTTCCTAAAGTAAATACTACTGAGCTAGAATACAAGTTAAATAAATTTTGGAAACCTTAACTTATTGCTATTATCATTGTGAAATCTCAGGGGAAGAAAGTAAAGTGTTTCTGAAGTATTTTTAGGGCTTCCCAGGTGACTCAGTGGTAAAGAATCAGCCTCTGGGTTGGGAAGATCCCCTGGAGAAGGAAATGGGGAAATCTTGCCTGGGGAATCCCATGGACAGAGGATCCTGGCAGGCAATAGTCCATGGGGTCTAAAAGAGTCGGACATGACTTATCCACTAAACAACAGCAACAAGTATTTTTACCATATTGAATTCCTTTCCTAATCAGCAGAACAGTTTTTGAAAATGACCCAGAAAATTAATTATTTTAAGGATAATACATAAATGTAAAATCAGTTATATATTTTTGATGTTTTTCATGTTTGAATTTACAAATTGTAATGCAGGTCATGATAATGGTTTACCTGGTAGAATAAAGGGCATGTGTTTCTCATAGTCTTTAAGGTTCTCACTGAGCTTCCTGTTTTCTCACTGTTAAATTTTCTGCACCATGGCAGTTACTCATTGCACTAATGATATTTTTGTCTCTTTGTCTATCCACACTCAGAAATTTTTTTTTCAAACTTGCTTTTTTCCTGTAGATACATAGATAATATTTTCTCTGTTCAAAATTCTCTTTCCACATTCTTCACCTGAAGGGATCTCATTCAGTTTTCAGGGATTATTCTACTCATTGATAATAAGAAACAATGCTGTATAAAATACATTTTAAAATACATCCTTCATGTTAGTGAAATCTAATAATAAGATTTAACACAATGAGAAACTCAAAGGCCAGTTTCTACATTTAGTCTGTGGTAAAAAAAGTAAGGTAGTTTCTGAGCACTGAAGTTATTTATTGTCACCTAGACATTTATACCAATACAGCAAAGACTGTGACCAGAACTACTTAGGGTAGGAAGTCTTGTTAGAAATATCTTTTAATGAGTGAGGTCAGAGGGGACCATGACTTTAGGATGGGAAGGCATTATAACTGGATGACCAAATCACTCCTTGCCTAAATGATATTAAAAATAAGAGGAAGAAGCATTTCTAGAATGACAAAGTTAAAACCTTCAAAACTACGCTCTGGTAAAGCAATGAGAACAATGCAAAAAATTTTAAAATTAAACCATAAAATTAAAACTGTAAAGTTAACCAGGAGTTTGTAAAATCTACAAAATGTTTAATTAAGAATAATTACTGAATTTTGGTAAGAATGGCAAGCTGTTTGGCCTATTAATTTGTTCCAGTGTGTGTTCTCTCCTATAGCCTGTAGTAGACAGAAAGCCAACATTTTTGCAACAACCTAAATAAATAGAAAAATGTCCTATACTTATTTATTTATTGGGTAATTCCATTTGACTAAAATGGAAATACTCCCCAATTTGATGTACAAACAACACAGTCTTTATAATCCCCAGCTTTTTTCTCAGAAAATGATAAGCTGATCATAACATTCATGGGGAAAGGCAGGAATCCAGAGTATTCAAAACAATATTGAAAAAGAAGAAAAGTTGAAGGACTCACATTTCCTGATTTTAAATCTTACTCTGAAGTAAGTAATCAAGACAATGTGACTCATGTGTGGGTAGATACTTTGATTCTGTGGAATAGAATTAAGAGCTCAAAAATAAACTCTTGCACTTGCAGCCAACTGATTTTCAGCAGGAGTGCCAAGATAATATATTTGTGAAAGAGGAGACATTTTACCGTATAGTCCTCGGATACATGGATGTGTGTGTATGTGCTCAGTCACTCAGTTGTGTCCAACTCTTTGCAACCCTGTGGACTGTAGCCCCACCAGACTCTATCCACAGGATTTCCAGGAAAAAATACTAGAGTGGGTTGCCATTTCCTCCCCTAGGGGATTTTCCTGACCCAGGGATCGAACCTGAGTCTGTCACACCTCCATCATTGGCAGGCAGATTCTTCACCACTGTGCCACCTGGGAAGCCCCAAAATACACAGATATTCACATGCAAAAGATTGAAATTCTCTTTTCTCACATTTTTGTTATGTGAAATATACCTCAATAAAGTTACAGAAACAAAGAAGAAAACAAAGACATTCTGGGCATATGCATAACATATCCATAAACAATTCTGGGCATATGTCTGAGTACTGACACAGAAAGAAGGGCGATCAAGGGTTTAAACCTGATATGAGACAAGCATTACTTGCAGAGCTCCTAGTCTTTAAGGCAGATGCAAATCCTCTTCAGAGGATAACACATTTATCCATGTTTTTTAAGTGTTGCTACAAATACATTTCCAAGTATAGATCCAGCAGACAATCAAAAATAATAAACACACTGGTTCCAAATAGGAAAAGGAGCACATCAAGGCTGTGTACTGTCACCCTGCTTATTGAACTTATATGCAGAGTACAGAGTAGTGTATTTTTATGTGCAGAGTACATCATGAGAAACACTGGGCTGGATGAAGCAGGAGCTGGAATCAAGACTGCAGGGAGAAATATCAGTGACCTCAGATATGCAGATGACACCACCCTTATGGCAGAAAGTGAAGAAGAACTAAAGAGCCTCTTGAGGAAAGTGAAGGAGGAGAGTGAAAAAGGTGGCTTAAAACACAACATTCAGAAAACTAAGATCATGGCATCCGGTCCCATCACTTCATGGCAAATATATGGGGAAACAATGAAAACAGTGAGAGATCTTTATTTATTTATTTATTTGACTCCAAAATCACTGCAGATGGTGACTGCAGTCATGAAATTAGAAAACATTTGCTCCTTGGAAGAAAAGCTATGACCAACCTAGACAGCATATTAAAAAGCAGAGATACTACTTTGCCATCCAGCCATCTCATCCTCTGTCATCCCCTTCTCCTCCTGCCCCCAATCCCTCCCAGCATCGGGGTCTTTTCCAATGAGTTAGCTCTTCATATCAGGTGGCCAAAGTGTTGGAACTTCAGCTTCAGCACCAGTCTTTCTAATGAATACTCAGGGTTGATTTCCTTTAGCATTAACTGGTTTGATCTCCTTGCAGTCCAAGGGACTCTCAAGAGTCTTCTCCAACACCACAGTTCAAAAGCATCAATTTTTCATCTTTCAGCCTTCTTTATGGTCCAACATTCATATCCTTACATGACTACTGGTAAAACCAAAGCTTTGACTATTCGGGCCTGTGTCAGCATAGTAATGTCTCTGTCTTTTAATATGCTGTCTAGTTTTGTCATAGCTTTCCTTCCTTTTAATTTCCTGGCTGCAGTCACTGTCTTCAGTGATTTTGGAACCTAAGAAAATAAAATCTGATAAAATCTGTCACTGCTTCCAATTTTTAACCTTCTATTTGTCATAAAGTGATGGGACCAGATGCCATGGTCTTAGTTTTTTGAACGTTGAGTTTTAAGCCAGCTTTTTCACTCTCTCTTTCACCCCCAGTAAGAGGCTATTTAGTTCCTTTTCACATTCAGTCATTAAAGCATTATCATCTACGTATCTGAGGTTGTTGATATTTCTCCTGGCAGTCTTGATTCCAGCTTGTTCTTCATCTAGACCAGCATTGCACATGATGTTTTCTACAAAAGAAGTAAGGTAGTTTCTGAGCATTGAAGTTATTTGTTCTCACACAGACATTTATGCCTATATGGCAAAGACTGTGACCAGAACCACTTAGGGTATAAAGTCTTGTTAGAAATATTGTTTAATGAGGTGGGTCAGAGGGGACAATGACCTAAGGATGGGGGTGGCATTATATCAGGATGAACAAATCACTCCTTGCCTAAATGATAGTAAAACTAAGAGAAAGAAGCATTTCTGGAATGGCAAAGTTAAAACCTTAAAAACTACTCTCTTACATATTACTTAAATAAATAGGCTGACAATATACAGCCTTGTTGTACTCCTTTCCCAATTTGGAACCAGTCAGTTGTTCAAGGTTCTAATGGTTGCTTCTTGAACCACATATTGGTTTCTCAGGAGACAGATAAGGTGGTCCGGTCTTTAAGAATTTTCCACATGTCTATGTTGGTGTTTCTTATTTCCTCTGTTCATTTTTGCAGTTTTATTTATCATTTGTATACCATTTACTCCCAAATGGACATTTCTGACCCAAACTTCAGACCCAGATGATCTGTTCACTGGGACAGCTCTACTTTTGTTTTCTGCAGGCACGTAACTTCAAAGTAAAAAATCAGACAGTTTAAAAAAAAATCATCTTCAACCTTCTGTATTACCTTGCTTCCCTTTGAACATTGTGGATTTACCAAACCAGAGTTAGAATCTGGTCCTGAATTTCTGCCTCTCTCTTACTCTGACATACAAAGTTAATCACTGAATCTTGTTGAGATTATCTATTTTATATTTCCTGAATCATTCCAATTTGTTCGGCTTGTCCTTATTTTTATTAAGATCCCAATCATCATCTCTTGCCTACAAAACTTTAACAGCTTGTAACCTCTCTCCCCACCCTGTCTTGTTTCTTGGACTATTCTTCCATCTATTATTAAGATGATCTTGCTAAAGCATGGACTCCTCCTACAGAAACTCCTTCAATATGCATTCTCATATCTTGTCCCCATTGCTGACTATACATACCATCATGATTGATTGCTCTTAAGCTAAAGTCAGAATTCCCAGTGAATGGCATGGCTTGTGGGCTATTCGCTTAACATGTCTGTTCCCTGAATACTTTCTCTTCACACTTCACTGAATTGTATATATCTCTCCAAACTTGTCATAACAGACTTGGTTACATTAGTACAAAACTGTTCTTGTAATCTCTTATTTGGATATTTCAACCCTATTCTTTTATTAGTATCTTAAAACTTTACTTATTTGAATCTAGATAGCCTTGATTTTTGAATATGTAAGTAGAATTATATTTTCAGCATAATAAAAATGCAAATAAGCTTTCTGAACATTTTCAAATAAAATAACCATCCTATGCATTTTAATATAAATGTTATTTTAGAATATTGTTTTAAAGCCTTTTTGTCATATAAAATAGAGAGGGATATGATATGCCAGTAATAAAATGTGTCAAATAATTATATGCAAAGATACAATCTTGTGGGACATTGTGTGTTTTGAGTAATATTTTTCAATAAGTTTTCAATTTTTTTTTAAAAACCAGATCCATATAAATAAAACTGATTTGTAAAAACATTTTTCTTCTTTGTCAGACTTCTGCAAATTACTTCTTACCTAATTGACAACATATAAATCATATTTCCCCATCTAATTGAGTAAATCATATTGTACTGTAGCAACACATTTTTGGTGTGGGGGTTGCAAATTTATGAATTAGATATTCACCTAGCTTTAGAGGGCTTATTGGAAATAATTTTACACTAAAATTAATTTACATCTTATGTTTTACATATGATATCAAAGCTTTAAACCTTCTGAAAGAATAAAAAGTAGAGCCTATGAGAGTAAAATTTTCTCTCCTGAAAAGTGGAAACAAGAATACTGTATATGCTATTCAGTTATTACCATATGCTGGTTTCAGATCCAACTCTGACCTTAATTTCATGCTGTCTGCTTCAGTTCTGCTTTGTAAACAGAAGTGATAAAACATCTTCAGTGAGTGAATATATCATGTTTACACAACAATTATTTGGAGTGATTTCATTTTTTAAGACTGCAATAATATGAAACTGTCATTCACTCTGAAGCACCCTTAGAAACTTGTCTTCTATTGTGATAGGTTGTGCCTCTTGGATACAAACAGAAGTTTTATCCCCTTTAGGATTCCCTTTCAAGTTAGCTAATGAGGATGTGTGTTCAAAGCTATTTCAGATAGTGTGAACCTTTTTCCCTTTTTACCTGAATTTTACTTTGTTAATGTGAAAAATCAACATTTCCCTCCAAAGCCAGTTTACTGAACATTGGAGGGATTCACATTGTTCATTATTATTAAAGTCACTGGTCTTTGGAGACAAAATTATGACAAGTTTCAGGGTTGTTTTTGCCATTTCTAAAAGTTATTGAAGCATAGTTTATGAGGATGCCATTGTAGCAAAAGTTGATTTTTAAATTAAAATTTCCCAACAATCTATTGACAATAACTCAAAGTGTAGCCCTAAGAATACCTTATCAAATTATATTTTAGGAAGAATGTGTCAATATTTAAAAATGATAGTTCAAATCAGCAGTTTTTCAGTTAAATAATATATATATATGTCATTATGTTGCAAAATTTTCAGAAAGAAAGAGCCATATTAGGAAGGAAAGTCAGTTATTCTGATACTATTAAATAATAGGGTTTTATGGGGTTATTGTTTTTTAAAATAATTTAGAATATTTAAATATGTTATGACTTTTGCAGGTGGTTGAAAATAAAAGTATTGTTATGGGATTCCTGCAACTATTAACAGCGATGTGAAAATGAAAATTATGGTTAGACTTGAGAAGAAATTAATGATATATGGTGAGAGAAATGTAAATTATTTGGTGTGAAGGAAATAAATGAGAATTCTTTATAACAGGACCAATGACAGCATATTAGTGCTGTCAGAACACAAAGAAAATCTACGCTGTGCATTCACTGAATCATACATATCATTTAACCAAGAAACAGACAAGCATGTGTCTCAGAAGCATAGAAGAGGTTATGCCTTATACTTTTTGTTGGGTGGATTCCTCACATCCCTCTCTCCTATGATTTAAATAATTTATTTTCTTTTCTGAAAAACATGCTTCACGAAATAGTAAAATCACATTAAAATATTCATAAGCACACTCATCAAGGGTTAATCCACTACACTTTAGATCCGTGTAGTGTGTGCCTACACATATGAATGTGTTATATGTATATAGTAAAATACTCTCATACTCTTTGTAACCAGTTTTTTCATATAAAAAATGTCCTGATTTTTAAGTACATAACCTTAGACTCTGAACTAGAAGCCTTAAGTGTTTCTACAAACACTGATGTTTTGTTCACTCTTTGACAAAATATAAAAACATCCATAAAACTGCTATCAATTTAGTTTATTGTGGAAATAAAATTTTAGATTCTTTTCTATGAATTTATTCTAGAATATAACCTATCACTAGATAGACGGTACAATTGAGACACATTTTTCATTGTAAGAGTTTTAAAATAGCTATTTTTATAGGAATTCTGTTTATATAATACTTTAGGTGTCTTAAACTTGTACTCGATTGATTATAAATTCTTTTGACTTCTTTTATACTTATTTCACATGCATAATTTTGCAATGTTAACAAAACATAACATAAATGAGAAAAAAAACACAGAAGAGTGATTGCCCAGATTGGATCAGGATCTTGTCTATCTACAGCACATTTCTCAGTTCCAAGCCGACCTGGAGGCACTGCTTTGAAAGCCTTTTGGCTGTTACATAGAAATCCTGATGCAACTCGATATTTGATGTCCCAACACGCACTGTCTTTGGTAGCCTTGAAGTGGGTGTGACATTAAAAAAAAGCTTCCATTTGAGACTTCTATATCAGACCTCTGGCCTGTTTCATGTCTTCCCTGGGCTTGTTTGTAGACCAAGTCCACTTGATCATTTGTTTTCATACTGAACTTAATTTCTACTTAAAATCTACTAGATAAGAATTTTGAATTCACTTTTCAACTGTCTACAATTATCAGTTAACAGGAAGCTCATATGTATTTCTTCTTTTAACTCTGTTTCCCAAATTTCCAGATTGTTTAGGAGAAGAAGACGAATTCTGATCTTATAGTTCCTATTTCTACTCTGATTTACTTCTGAAGTCATGCCTTTTAAGCATTTTCCCTAGAAGTGGAAGAGCAATGTTGTTGATGTATTTAAACTGAATAAAGTGAAAGTGAAAGTTGCTCAGTCATGTCCAACTCTTTGTGACCCCATGGACTATACAGTCCATGGAATTCTCTAGGCCACAATATTGCAGTGGGTAGCCTTTCCCTTCTCCAGATCTTCCCAACCCAGGGATTGGATCCAGGTCTCGCACATGGCAGGTGGATTCTGTACCAGCTGAGCCACCAGGGAAGCCCAAGAATACTGGAGTGGGAAGCCTGTCCCTTATCCAGTGGATCCTCCCAACCCAGGAATGGAATCGGGCTCTCCTGCGTTGCAGGCAGATTCTTGACCAGCTGAGCTATCAGGGAAGCCAAAGCATGGAGAAACTACACTTACATTATTTATACTCACATGTATATGCATACAGAGAAACACAGCAAAACTGACTAATTATAGGCAATATTCTTTTTTTCCAAATTATTTTTCAAAAGCATTTGACTCCAATAAAATTATCTTTTTGCAACTCCCCACCATCCCTTCCATTCCCCTCTATTTTTCCTCATTGCACTCACTGACATTTGGTATATGGTATTTATAGATTTATAATGTATAAATTTAGCATATGTTTATTTATACATCATATATAAATATCATCTCCCACTAAAATATAAATTGAGTGGGAAGATCAATTTTTTTCTATTGTGTTCTCAGTTTCTAGAGTTCAGTTCAGTTCAGTCACTCAGTCGTGTCTGACTTTTTGTGACCCCATGGACTGCAGCAGGCCAGACTTCCCTGTCCTTCACCAAATCCCAGAGCTTACTCGAATTCATGTTCAATGAGTTGGTGATGCCATCAAACCATCTCATCCTCTGTCGTCCCCTTCTTCTCCCACCCTCAATCTTTCCAGCATCAGGGTCTTTTCCAGTGAGTCAGCTCTTCGTATCAGGTGGCCAAAGTAGTGGAGCTTCAGCTTCAGCATCAGTCCTTCCAGTGAATATTCAGGACTGATTTCCTTTAGGATGGACTGGCTGGATCTCCTTGCAGTTCAAGGGACTCTCAAGAGTCTTCTCTAACACCACAGTACAAAAGCATCAATTCTTCGGCGCTCAGCTATCTTTATAGTCTAACTCTCACATCCATACATGACTACTGGAAAAAACAAAGCTTTGGCTTTTATTGGCAAAGTAATGTCTCTGCTTTTTAATATGCTGTCTAGGTTGGTCATAACTTTTCTTCCAAAGAACAAGCGTCTTTTAATTTCATGGCTGCAGTCACCATCTGCAGCATTTTGGAGCCCCAAACAAAATCTGCCACTGTTTCCATTATTTCCTCATCTGTTTGTCATGAAGTGATGGGACCAAATGCCATGATCTTAGTTTTCTGAATGTTGAGTTTTAAGCCAACTTTTTCACTCTCCTCTTTCACTTTCATCAAGAGGCTCTTAGGTTCTTCTTTCTGCCATAAGGGGTGTGTCATCTGCATATCTGAGGTTATTGATGTTTCTCCTGGCAATCTTGGTTCCAATCTTGTTTCTCCTGGCAGTCTTGGTTCCAATCTTGATTCTCCCGGCAATCTTGATTCCTAGGGTAGTAGCTAGTAAAACAGAGGCATATCATACATATTTGTTAAATTAATTAATGTACATATTATTTATTGATTGTTTCTTTGTCACGGTTTTATTTTAGTTTAGCATGTTAAAGGAGAAACAGCTATTCAATTATGAACGAATAAAAAGTAGAATCTGGTTTGCCTATCTTTTGCACCAAGAAATCCGATGGAAAGAAACTGTGGGACAGTTCTGTAATTTTATCAAAGTGCGTTCAATCCACAATATCTACAGAGAAGATGAAAAACAAGATGGAAGAATATTTCCATCCTTTCTCTAAAGTTAGAGCAGCACACTTCAGAGGTCAAGTAGAAAAGGCAACCATGAAAAAATCTGAATTCTTAAGATCATTTTCTTACGTTTAAAACTACTACGCAATTTTAAACTTCTCAGAGTAAGGACATAATAATGTGTCTGATATTAGAAAACGATGTTGGCATCAGTGCAAAGGCATTCATCCATTCAAGTGATGGATGTACTTATATATAGTACAACTCCAGCTAAGAAAAGACAACAATGTTCACATAGCTCTTATTACTCAGCTTTGCAGTCTTATAAGGGGAACCACAGGTTCTATTAATCATTACCTTGGGGAATAGAGACAGATGGTTTGATAAGCTTCTTGATCTTGCTTTTATCTTAGTAGGTAAAAATAGACCAACATTAGCTATCAAATCCCACTGTTAATGATAACATTGGTTGAGTGTGAAGCCACATTTTAAAAGTTCTGACATACCTAATAATATGTATGTACCGTATAAGAGTTTTATATGATTACCCACTTTTCCTCCATGCAGCTCACCAAAAGAGTGAATCTTTCTACTTTATTCTCTTTTAGGCACATCGTATAAGCAGCTGTACAAGTCAGATTTTAAATTTAACTTCAGCTTTTCAAAATATTGTCAATAATATTTCACATTGCACACTTTCCGCAGTTGTTTGTTGCATAATCAGCATGAAGTCTAACAAAACTGTACATCAAAGAAACTCAAAGACATCTGCCTAACTGCTTTATTGAATGTTTGAGCAATTCTGTTGGAAGCTTTGCCTGTATCACCTGTGGTGGAACAGATGTGGCTACTGTGTGAAGCATATATTAGGGTTATAGAATACCTACTAGAAAGAAATTCCAAATGCAGAAAAATATATTTTAGCTTGTGAAAAGGGCCTCGAGGGATCCAAATCACCTTCTCTTATTACACAGTTATAGACTGAAAAGAACATATCATACAAGACAGATCTAGCTGAATAAGGATTTTATGTTAAGAGCTTGAATAAATTATCGTTTTAAAGTTTGTTGTTATTTTTCTCAAATATTAAAACTTTCTGTGTTTGACAGTCACAATGATTAAATATTTGGTTGAAGTTGTTTAATTTTTATTTTGGTTCTTATTTAAATTTTTATCAAGAGAGATTTTGAGGGTATTACACAAAGTATATTTTGTAATATTTTGAATAATTAGTGTTTATACCAGTTCTTTAGTGCCTCTTTACAAAAGGATGAGATAGAGGGAAAAATAAAAGTTATAAAAATATCTAAAATAAGAGTGAAAAAGGACTGTGTCACAGTAGGACCCTTCTATTCCACTCTTAACATATGCACAGGGAGGGGCTTTTGATAAGACCACACTCTCTAATTCTGTGAGTCTGGAATGAAGAACACTTTAAGTATATGCTAGTTATTTTGATTTCCCTGGTAGCTCAGTAGTGAAGACCCTACCTGCTAATGCAGGAGGCACAGGTTCGATCCCTGGGTTGGGAAGATCCCCTGGAGAAGGAAATGGCAATCCACTCCAGTATTCTTGCCTGGGAAATCCCATGGACAGAGGAACCTGGTGGGCTATAGTCTGTGGGGGTTGCAAAGAACTGGACACAACTTAGCAAATAAACAACAACAACAGAAAATTATTTTGAAAGAAAATACTCTAACATTTAGGGGGGGAAACCTGAATACATACCATTGGGCTTGGCTTTTTTGATATCCAATTCTTCATTAGGTTAAGTTACCTCCTTAAAGGCTATGAAAGAGATTAATTCTAATATAGTTGGATCTTCAGGAGAAAAGGTAGGGCAGTGATCATGGAATTATAAATACATTTAAGAAAAATATACAGATGAGACAGTCATTTGACCAAACTGTATTAATCTTATAATTCCTTAGAGGATTTTCACCCCTCAGAGGGATCAAATCTACACATGTGACACTCCACTCACCTCTCTTCTAGCCATCAATAGGTAGCAGTGGCTATAAATCAACTGTAAATATCAATCTTAAATGACAGTTTAATTAAAGATAGTAATTTAAGGATAATTCAATGGTTATATTATTTGGTTGAGATAAGGTCCAACATTGATTAATCTTTTGAATTAAATATTCATATTGTTCATATCTCTTATTTACTAGGCCTCTGAAGTCTTTGTAGTTTTCATTAAATTTATATTCCTTCTTTACCTAAAGAACTGACAGAAGAGTTTATTAGAAAAGATGTGACCAGGGTTTAGCTGTGTAGCAGTCTCCTGTCTTATGCTACTTTTAAATAAAAATCTCCTCTGATGGTCTACTTAACTTTCCTGCTGAAATAATTGCTGCCTCTAAAGCCATTTTATTTTTCTGTTGAGTTTACTTCACGGAGCTTTCAGAAGCTCTAGGGGACAACTCTGAATCTTCTGTTTTTTTTTTGTTTTGTTTTTTTTTCCTTTGTCGTGTTATTTCCCTCACACCATTGTGTGTGTTGTTGTATATTATTTCGTGTCCTCTTCAGCACTGCACACAAACATTCTATCTTCTTTCTCCCTCTCCTTTTTGTTCTTTGTTTTTAAAAACCCTTCCAGATGTAAATGGTTACGTACTTTTAGTATGAGAAACTCAATCACTTGAAAAGATAGACCTAGCAAAGTGGCCAATCTGCCAGCATAACAGTCTCTCAGATTACAGACCCTTCTTGCTTAACTCTAGAACACGAATCCCCTGAAAGAAGTAGTGAGGTCTTCAGGTCTTAGTCTTTGTACTTGTACTAATGTATGTTGTAGGTGCTTACCTAGATTTCATTTCATATGCTGTCTTAAGGGAGAGAAAGGACAGGTAGAGGTGAATAACATGTTTTAAAAAATCAACAGAAGTTTGGGATTGATAAAATAATAAAGAGTGGAGAAACACCTAAGAAAATCAACTATTTAATGACTTAATTAATAGAAATAAGGGCTTCCCTGGTGGTTTAGATGGTAAAGAATCTGCCTGCAGTGTGGGAGACTGGGGTTTGATCCCTGGGTCAGGAAGATCCCCTGGAGAAGGGAATGACTACCCACTCCAGTAGTCTTGCCTGGAGAATTCCATGGACAGAACCACCTGGCGGGCTGCAGTCATAGGGTCTCAAAGAATTGGACACGACTGAGAAACTAACGCGCATACACACACACACATGTTATAAGTAAGGTGGTTTAATAAACCACAATAAAGTATGTAAAGAGGAAGGATTATGAGTTAGGGATGCTCTTTTAGAATTACTGAAACTAAATTTATATGTGATTGGGCATAATTGAAACGGTGTTATATAATGCTTTAAATTCTGATTTTATTCATTTTTAAAATGTGCTGTCTTACGTACAACTATAAATACAGTTTCCTCACAGAACTCTGGAAAGAATAGGCCTCTCTATTGATCTGTGTGCGTGGGTCATTTGTGGAACAATGATCATGTTATTTCAAATCAAAAGGATCAGTAAATGATTTTTGAAGGGTATTCAGTTTTCTTCTATTGTAAATGGTAATGGGCTTTCTTAGTTTCTCACAATTATATTTCTTATTTTAGATTCTTTTTTTTGAGTTCATGAAAGGTTATTAATGACAAAATTCAGTGAAAGAAAGAAAGCATAGAGAAGTCACAGCTTTCGTATTTCAAGTATATTAATCACATTCACATTTTTATTCTTTTATGGTATGAATAGTTATGTGCATTGATATGCTTTGTTCTTAGTGTTTTTCCTCTGATTCAGATGATCACCCACTCCATTCATCAAACAATAAATACTCTCATAATCCATCTCACTTTATTATTCATAGTAACCCATGCTTCTGAATATTAAAGAAATCAATATGCATAACTGTGGGAAAGAGTCATATTTTGTAAGGGTTTCTCAGTTAGGGATGCTAAAAGCAGCTTTCAGACTCGTTGTGGGAACTTTAAAAAATTGTTCATGGGATTAAGTAGAATCTTAATTCTATTTGATTAAATTCTATCTGTACCTTTAAGAAATTAGAAAAGTCGCATTTTGACATACAGTTGGTTAAATTGTAGCTATCTCACTACCTTTTCTAGAAATTAATTTTCCTTTATGTATATATATGTATAAAATGTTTTGAGACTATTGACTAGCACATCAATCATCCACATTTATATAAAACGTATAAAGGTGGTGAATATTAAATAAACTTGTTCCAGATATATAGACTATATTTCACAATGATTTACGCTCATCCCTTTTTCAATCTCACCATCCACACCTGAGAGTTACCTCTTAAATATATACTAAATATTTACAATTCTTTCTTACCTGGATCTGCCATCTTCTCTCATCTGATTAATCTGTCAGCCTACAAATACACTTAAACCATTCTGCGCTCCTTCTCTTTACACTATGTTTTGTTTTTGTTTTTAAATATAAAAGTTATATTGTGTTACAGTCAACTTCTTTCCCCCTTCTTTCTGCACTCAAATCTTAAAGACCTTTAGTGAATGCTCTTAGAAGGAAAATCAAAATTCTTAACATGGAGTTTGATCCTCATCTCACCAGTCAGGTCCAGATTCTCTGCACTGTTTAGTTACAGCCTTCAGGACCTGGTCATTGGTGTGTAAAGCATCTAAAGGAAAAAAAAGTGCATTGGACATACTAAAAGCAGAAAGATTTATTCGAGACTATTGAAATTACCTCTGCTAGAACACAACGTGGGAGAATTTTTGAAACCCTGGTGTAAGCTAATGGGAAAGTACTGGAGGGTATTAGCTGGGAGGTGATCCCTGTGACAGGCTGTCTGTTTTTGCTAATTGTCCTCATTGAAGTTACACTATTACCCTTCCACAGAGACTAGGAGATTGGGTCCCTGCTTTTCTTAATGATTGCATTTCAAAGGAATGATTTCCAGGTCCTTAAAAAAGACATTCCTGGGTTATAGAAGATTTACCTAAGAAAGGGCCAGGAAAAAGATTTTATAATTGCAAGTTTTCTAAGGGAAATACAGTATAAAATGGGACATCAAGGGGCCAAGAGTCAGGAAGAAACTTGTCTGATATTTGCCTCTGTGTGTGTGTGTGTGTGGTGTGTGTGTGTTTGCTCAATCAGGTCTGACTCTTTGAAACTTCTTTGGACTGTAGCCTGCCAGGCTCCTCTGTCCGTGGATTCTCCACTGGAGTGGGTTGCCATAGGCTCCTCCAGGGGATTTTCCTCCCCAGCGGATCCAGCCCGTGTCTCCTGTGTCACTTGCATCTCCTGCCTTGGCTGGCGGATTCTTTATTGGCTTACCTATTAGGGGCATTGAGTCAAGCTTGTCTTGGCCAAGGGCTTCCCTGGTGGCTCAGTGGTAAAGAATCTCCCTGCAGTGCAGGAGATGCAAGTTTGATCCCTGGTCAGAAAGATCCCATGGAGGAGGATATGGCAACCCACTTCAGTATTTTTGCCTGGAGAATCCCATGGACAGAGGAGCCTGGCGGGCTGCAGTCCATGGGGTTGCAAATATTCAGATGTGACTGAAGTGACTGAGCACACATGTCTTGGTCAAACAGAAGAGTTAGAAATTGTTAATCCCCCTCTTCACAAAGCTTACCTTTTAAAATCATTCCCCGGTTACACACTTGCTAGGATCTTAAAGCTCATCGAAGATATCACTTTTCTTGATAATACTCGACTTGTCCTTCTCAAGGATAAGGAAGGGCACAATGATTTAAAGAAGTTATATCACTGCCATAATGAATAATCTCTTAAGACATTGCTGATTACAGCGCTTTAGAGCTCAGCTTCTGAAGTCGAACATTGTATGAATAGCATTTGGCTTTCTTTCTCTAATAATCTTTCTATTATTTTATCTGCAAGATGGAAGTTATAATAGCACTTCATTGGCAAGATTTCTGAGACAGTAAAAAGAGATGATACATGCAAATGCTTAATTAAATAAGGTTGACTTTTCAGCAGATATTCAATGCCTGTTAGTAATTACTGTTAGTTAATATTGTAAAAACCTTGCTTGCATCTAGTAATGGGCTAGTGATGTTGGCTTGTCTAACATTTTAACTAGAGCAAGTGATTTTCTCCTAGTGATAGCTGCCCCCCCAACCCAGGTGATATCTTTTAATGAAAAATTGTGTGAAAACAGAGAGTTAACATTTTTCCTTCCTATATGTATCATGTCCTTCCCTCAATTTAAAAAAAAAAAGGGAAAATAGACTATTCCAACTAATTAGCTTTGGTTTCTAGGCAAGATACATGTGTAACCTTCTAATCAGGGCCTATCAATCAGTTTTTCTCAAAACTTCCTAAAGTTTTTACAGATTATGTTTCATTGCAGTCAGCTGGTATCCTGTCTTTTAAAGAATGACATTTTTCTATTTCTCAGAGCATTAATGTGAAGCACAAACTAAATTTAAATAAGGAATCATATGAGACAAATTTGTATTTTCCTGTATTTACAATCTAATTCATATACCAATCCAGTTCTGTACATTTAAGCAAGAGAACAAATGTTTATAATTCCATGACATTTATAATCTATATAAAAGGAGAAGACAGTTTCCCTGTTTACCTAACCTCTATGCCATATCCTGTGATGCCATCTATCCTAACCTATATGCCATATCCATCATCGTTTGGATTGGGGTGCCATATCTGGGAACATGCGATTTTATACAAGTATAATCTAAATTAAGTCTTGCCTTAAAAGCTTGAAATAGCTGACTTTGGAGATACTCAAATTAAAATTTTGGCTCCTTCAAGTCATCTGATTATATTACTCTATACACATGAGATTAAGAAGGTGATGCATTAAAATGTCACATTGTAAATTGCAGGATAGATCATGAATGACATTTAGAGAATAAACATTCTTGACTCCTATTTATCTTTGATTCCCATATTTAAGTGACAGTAACTGAGAGTCAACAATATAAAAATAAACTATAATTGTGCACACAAAGAAGTCTATGAAATTCTTTC
The DNA here is from genome assembly GCF_019320065.1 of Cervus canadensis. Classification (NCBI taxonomy): domain Eukaryota; kingdom Metazoa; phylum Chordata; class Mammalia; order Artiodactyla; family Cervidae; genus Cervus; species Cervus canadensis. The sequence goes on along the minus strand of NC_057402.1, from coordinate 18,815,228 downwards.
TAAAATATACAGTGATATAGGATAAAACTGCCTTACTTTCTCTTTGGTTCCTTTTCAAAACCATAATTACCTTTTCCGATTGTAATTTTTTGACTTGAATTTTCAAAACAAACAACAATTTATAGAGGACTACTATATTTACTATGTAATAGTAAATCATAATAATATCTTGAATATTAATCTTAGCTTTGGCATAACATTTGAAAATATCACAAGTACATTGAGATATATATTTGTATTACAAAGCTAATGGCATAATCTATATTGATAACCCAGAGAAAAGAGTCTTTTGATAAGATTATGAGCTATGAAATCTGGAAGTTATTTGAATTAAATTAAGCATGCTAGTATGCAAACATGCCAAATAATGCCAAAGTGACTAATGATAAGTAAATAAAATAATTCAGTATTAAATAGTGGTCCTGCTATGCCGACTTGATACTGACAAGACAAAATCTAGAAAAGAGCTTCCCCTTTAAGCAGTTTGTCTTGATTAATGTTTTTATTTAAAAGACTCTTCTATTCTTCTTCAGCACATCCCTGGTTTTCCAGTGGTTAAGAATCTGTGCCTTCACTGAAGGGAGCATGGGTTTGATCCCTGGTTTGGAAACTAAGATCTCTAAATGCTGTCTGATGTGGCCCAAAGACTTCATTTGGGGGGCAGGAAGTTCTTTGGGAAATGGGCACATGGGAAATTGAGGTTATATGAGAAATACTTTGAAATTGTTATAGTTTATAAACTAAGATATCATTTCTTAGATCTAAACAGACATAAAAAGATACTACTGAAGATATCCAACCCACTACAGTGGACTGTGATTTTTTTTTGCCTTGATTCTTTTAAATGGGATTTGAAACAGATTTAAATGGAAATCATATACAAGTAAGTAGTTCAAGCAACAAGATCCCTTGCCATTTTCTAAGTTTGTGTTTCATTTTCTAAGATATTTAGATGAAGATCTCATTTCTTAGGGCAGAAGATGATGGGGTGATAGTAAATGGAAAAACATATTTGTGTGTGTGTGATTTTTGCCAAGCTTTTTAATTAGTTTTATTTTCCTTTCCGGAAAATAAAATCTAGTGTTTAAAAAATGATTATACTGTATTGAATGCAGACAGCACTAGGTTTTTTCTTATAATTTTTATGAGGAAAAGATAAAATTATTTCAGTATTATTTCTAGAAAGCACTCTATATAATTTTATTCATTATAATTCCTTTAGCACAGAAGAAAGCACTCTAGATTTCAATGAACCTTCTTTCTATTTAATAGGAATAATTAATAGCTTATAGGAGTGAAGGTCAGAGAAGCTGCTGATAGGGTGCAGGAAATAAGAAAGCAGGAATCCCGGGAAACTACAGACGATTTTGGCTGCCAGCAATAAATGGTTCTTTCCAGCAGAACAGTGGACCTTTTTGGCTCTAAGTTTCTGAGGCAATGATGACATCTTATTTTCCAGTGTCTTGCAGAATTTGTGCAAAGTCTACTTTGAGAGAAACTTAAATTGGAACCCTGCTGGCAATGGAGCTTATAAAATGTACATTTTTTTAAGGTTTTGCATCCCTGCATAACAAGGAGAGTGTTGAAGGAAGAAAGAGTGATTCATGTAGTATCCTGGCTCAGTGATGTACACTGTGCTCAGTGATTATAAAATCTGATGGCCTGTATCTTCTATCCTACACATGACATATTGTTTGTGTATTTAAATAATGTAAATATTAATTCATCAAATAAAAATGTAAGTTGTAGAGAACTATTTTATTTCTGGTTAAGATTATATTAATTTTTAGATGAGTTCACGCAGAGTTACAACCAAATGGATTTTCTTTTTAGCCTTTCATGTAAGAAAGTATAACTTAGTGATCAGCCATCCCAGTTTGCCCAGGACTGAGGGGTTTACTGGTGCAATGGAGTGAATTTTGTCCTTTCAAAATGTTCTGTGTTTCAGCCCTAAACCTCAAAGTGAGTGTTTTTGGAGACAGGGCTTTTAGGAAGAAATTAAGGTTGGAGGAAGGCATGGCAACCCACTCCAATATTCTTGCCTGGATAATCCCACGGACAGAGGAGGCTGGCAGAGTCAGACATGAATGAAGAGACTTTAGCACGCATGACAGTGACAGCATGCTTGCGAGGTCATAAAGTTCCCCCTGAGTGGTGCTAGTGGTAAAGAAAAGTGAAAGAATTAGTCACTCAGGGTTTTGTGACCTGATTCTTTGCAACTCCATGGACTGTAGCCTGCCAAGCTCCTCTTTGTACCTGGAATTCTCCAGGCAATAATACTGGAGTGGGTAGCCATTCCCTTCTCCAGGGGATCTTCCCAACCCAGGGATCAAACCCAGGTCTCCCACATTTCAGGCAGATTCTTTACTCTTTGAGCCACCAGGGAAGCCCCACCCACCACCAGTATAGGAGATATAAGAGATGCAGTTTCAATCCCTGGGTTGGGAAGATCCTCTGGAGGAGGGCATGATAACCCACTCTAGTATATTTGCCTGGAGAATCCCATGGACAGAGGATACGACTGAAGCGACTTAGCATGCACACACTCAAAGTCATAAAGCTAAGGCCATAACCTTGTGAGAAGAGAAATCTCTCTCTTTCTGGTGTCACTCATAGCAAGGGCCATGTGACGATGCAGTGAGAAGGGGGCCATCTACAGTCAGAAAGAGAGCTATCATCAGACACTGAACCCTGCCAAAACTTTGACCTTGGACTTTCCATCCTCCAGAACTGTGAAAAAAAAAAAAATTCTGTCATTTGAGGTTCATGGTCGGTGATATTTTGTTATGACAGTTCTAGCAGACTAATACATCTGGGGTGCAGAACTTTCAGTGTGAAAACAAAAAATTGTGAGCAAATCGAGATGAAATGGCCACCTTAGGATACGCTTCTGAATGAACAATATTGTGCCGTAAGATTCTGCTGATCTTAAAGTTGGTATTTATTCAGGAAATTTCAAATATCTGATCTATAATAATATACAATTATATCTGAACTCATTCAAGTGAATCATATTTGCTATATATTACTTAAATATGTATCTTCTATTCATAAGAAAAAGGAGTAACATTCTTTCCTTTGGATCATCCAAAATAAGATTAGTTTTTTTTAAATTTTTTTATTTCTGAAAGCAGCTTGTGTCTCACAGTTACATGTGACAGTTATAACCAACAGCATTTTTTTCTCTTAGAGGATATAAAATACTGGTGCATCTTACAATAGTTGTCAAGTGAAAGTGTGAAATGTTAGTCGCTCAGTCATGTCTGACTCTTTGCGACCCATGGACTGTAACCCACCAGGCTCCTCTGTCCATGGGATTCTCCAAGCAAGAATAATGGAGTGGGTTGCCATTCCCTTCTCCAGGGGATCTTTCTGACCCAGGGATCGAACTTGAGTCTCCCGCATTGCATTGCAGACATTCTCTATTAGCTGAGCCACCAGGGGGCTGGTATTACAATTACTAGTTGTCTTAACTGTGAGAGAATATGTAGTGATATTTATGAATTTAGGAGCAGACAAAAACTTAGACATTATAAATATACACAGGTAGTCTCTATCATTTCAATGGCCTAGTAAGGTGTTTTCTGTTACAGTTTTTATTGGACTTGTGATAAAAAAAACAACCAAGTTCTTATGGTAAAGAAGTACTGGAAATTGTCTTGACAAAATGAGAAGAAATAGAAGGAAATATTATTCACTGAAATGTTTGGATAATACTTTGATCAGTGCTTATAAAGTCAGAAGGCACAAGAAGTATTGAGCAGGTGTCTTTTCATAATGAACGTTTGTTTACTTTTTTTTTTTTAAATATTGGCATCATTCCAGAGGTGGGATGAACCTTGCTGTGGATGGCTTTGAAGAAATAATAGGAAGAGGGAAACGTCAGCTAGACTTCAAACAGCTTGACAATCTAATAGGCAAGCCACCATTATTTTGTAATCTGTATCATTTAATATAAGAGTAGTCAATCTCTTGATTAAAGGGAAGGAAGTTGGAATTGCTGTCATTGTTTCCAGTAAACCTCATAGATGATGAATGACTTCATATGATCTAGAGGAGATGGAGTAGTCTAAACAAAATTTTGTATCAGATCATTTGGCAGCATAACAGATAGAAGTAAATATTAATAAAGTATGTTCCTATATATTGTGTACACATACATATGTATATATCCACAACTATAAAGGCCAGTCAAAGAGAAAGAATTTCCCAATGAATTCAACTCCCTGCAAGAAATGTTTATGCAATATTATGCTTTAAAAGACCACTGGGGTTTTATGAACTCTTGGGTTATTAAAGGGAATAAAAGGAAGGCAAAGACTATAGTCACAATGCAAAACTCAATTGGTATAATAGAAAATTGATAAAAGGAAATGCTCTAAATATACACTTTTTTAAAGATATGTATTATCTATGTAGGATGTCTGAAAGATTATAGACAATGAGATGTTACAAATATTTTGCTGGTGATGCATTAAAGCCTATGTAGGAGATTTGAAATTCTGGTAAGCAGCTTTTGTTAATTGAGCCCAAAGACTTTATCCAAATGGAAGTAAGTATGCCTTTGAGAGACTATTTAATCTTAAAATTGTAGATAGGTAAACCCTGAGAAGACCACACACTATAGCTTGTGTCAGGGCCATAAGGAGAAGAAGAATTTAAGAAGAGAAAGAGAAACGATAGGTGTAGAAAAGAGGGTTTCATTGCAAGGGTAGAATACAGAAGAACAAAATCAGGATGGGAGAAAAAAAAATAGAAAAAAAAACAGCAGAGGGACAGGGTATACTAGTAATAATAGCAATATTATTTGAAAAAGAGTTTGTATAAATACCTCAAAAGTACACAGTCTTCTAGATTCATATTATAAATCTCATTAGATCTGTTTCAAACTGGGAATAGGCATTGATTCTTCATCTCATTAAACTATTATCGACTCCCTAGTAAGAGAAAACTCATGGGTAAAAATCTCTCTAAAGGACGAAGTATGTAATGTAGTATTTTTCATTTTATATATTTTGTTTTATTCATTTAATATAATTTGGAGTTTTATACAGCAGTGATTATTAGGCCCTTTTTGAAAAGTGAGGCCTCTAATTCTTTACTGTATATATTTTCTGTGAATGGATGGAGCCCATATTATAGGTCATTCAGTTGCTGGGTAGAGAAGGGAGAATTACGAATTATTGCCTAAGTAGGGATTCTTGCACAAATAGCCTTATTATCAAGCCTTATTAACCTAGAGCTGATAAGTTTACAGAGCAGTCCTTCATATTACATTCCTCAAATATAATTCCTGTTTTAGAGGCTTGTGGTGTATCAGTGAACAAACTAAGAAAGACTTCTGCTTTTGTGGAGCTTATGGTCCAGAAGGGAAGACAGAAATAAAGTAAGTTTTTGGAAACATAAAGCAAACATTAGAGCAGAGTGAAGGAATAGAGTGTAGGGGCTGAAGGCAGCAGGGAGTGGGGTACAAGAAATGAGTAACTGTGAGTTGAACTTTGAGCAAACAGTTGAAGGATGTGAGGGAATTCGTCAAATAGATATCTGGGGAAAATTGTGTTTCATTTTGAGAAAACTGCTAGAATCAAGACCCTAATTATTTGGATACCATACTGGTGTTTCCTAGGAACTAGATGAAGGCCACTGTGTCTGGAACAAGGCTGGGGTAGTACTAGACATGATCAGAGGTCACTGAAAGGGATGTTTCCATAATTGTGTTTGCAGTTCCCTATTGTGGGTTCGGTACAGAGGAGAATCCTGATGTGACAAATTTTAGCACATCCTTCTGGATGCTGTGTTAACATTGGTGGAAGAGGGGTAAATGTAGAAGCATACCGATTGGTGGAGGCTGGGATGGATGAGGAGGCTGAGGTCATGATGGTTTCATTGGCATTGGTAAGAATGTATAAGATTCTGGGTATATTTTGAAGGTGCATCCAAGGGATCCATTGAGTGGATCAATTGAATGTAGGTTTGTGAGGGAAAGAGAGGTGTCAAAGATAAATCTGATTTTTTCTGGCCTAACAAATGGAAGGACAGAGTCAGTATTAAGGAGATGTGAAAGGTTGTATATATGGCTGGCTTGGGCTAGAAATGAGCAGAAGAAAATTGGAGTTCTCTGTGCTTTATAAGGATATAGCAAAATTGCTAATATTTTAGCTCAATATGGGACCTAGCATAGTTAAGAGAATCATACTCACCACATTATCTCATGTAACCGTTTTCTACCAAGATAAAAATCTACCTCTTCTCCCTTGTGAAGATATCTGTGCTACATGCTAGTTGCTTCATTCAGGTCTAACTCTTTGCCACACTATGGACTGTAGCAGGCTAGGCTCCTCTGTCCAGGGGATTTTCCAGGCAAGAATACTGGAGTGGGTTCCCGGGTCCTCCTTCAGGGGATCTTCCCAACCCAGGGATCTAACCTATGACTCTAAGTATCCTGAATTGGCAGGTGGGTACTTTACCACTAGTGCCACCTGACACTCCTATGTAATCCTATTTCTGTAAAATGTCATCTAATGTGTGCAGTGTTGTCAAGGAACAGGCCTGTGATTCTAGTGTTTCCCATCTGCAGGCTGAAATAAACACTTGCTTTTACTAGGGCTCTGCTGCCATGGAACTGATATTATCCACTTCTGCTATCCTTGCAATTTTCTTTGATTGATTTGCTAATAACTTAATTTCTCACTTTGTCATCTGCAGACATTTTATACTAATTGTATTTAATGGACTGTGAGCTACTGAAATATTTAAAGTTATTGCTAGTAAATGCAAAATATGCTTACTGATAGAATATAAAAATAAGCAACTGGTAAACCAATGAAGATGTGCATTATCTGGGATCATTGAGCTTATAAAAGTTTAATGGAGGCTAGAAGAAATATATCATTACCATTCTAAGGAACTAAAAAAAACTCGTAGGCAGATTGATGCAGCAAACTAATATTTGAATAGACTGAAAGTCATCTTGTTATTCACTGATAACTTTTAAATTTATTATAGCAAAGATTAATATCTTCCCATGGTTGGTGATTTTGCAACCAAAATTCATCATACTTGACTGTATCAAGAGCTACTTTTCTCTTCATTTTCTTTTTCTGTCATTTAATGACATCATTTTGTGCATATTTGTTAGCGTTAATACGAATAAACTCTATCCAACATCAAAATTCTACATTTATCTTTGTTGTTAGTGTACTTTAAATGTATAAAAAAAGATACTTTGGCTTCATTATTCATTTTTTAATTTACCTATTATGATAAAAATTGATAAGTAATAAAATTCTCAAAACTGTTTCACCTGAGTTTTTTTGTTTGTTTGGTTTACACTTTTCTTTGCCTCCTCCTGTTCTGAGATTTTGATTGGATATAACAGAATGCAGGTAGGCAAATAAGACTGATATATGTGGCAAGAAAAAAACATTTCTATGTGATTCTTTAAGTTTATTAAGATGAAATAATTTGACATCAAGGAATGGTAGAAAATAAGCTTTGGTAAATAATAATGAAAATCTCACAATACTACATGAAGGAAAGTTACACGGCTCAAAATAGCCTGGAGTTAAAACTCCCCTATGGGTCTTCCCCACCATTCTATGCAAAACAAAAAACTCTCTCAATGGAAGAAAAAAATGGACATTAAGTTTGATTATGCCCAGCTCCCAGCCCTTGGCCCATCTCCAGAATTCCTTGCCCCAGCCGCTTAAGAGATAACTTCTCCAAACAACCTTGGAGAGAAACAGGCCCCCTTAAGACAGTAGATTTCCACATATATGCCTATATATACTTACTCTTTTCTTGGGTTAGTGGAGCAGCTCACTAATCTGACTGCTGCTCCTTCTCGCCTCATTAAAGGTGATCTGTTCTTTTTCCGAACTTCCCCTTCTCTAACTCTCTTATCCTACACTACAGCTAAGAACAACTAGTCCCATCTTACAGTTGAGTTAACTGAGGATACAAAATGCTGTGGTTTCAATGACTGCAAGAGGTAGAAAGAGGATTTTTTCTGAGGTCATTATTTCTAAAGTTGATGGTCTTTTATTCAGTGTAGTATCATGACTTGCCAGGATGAAACAATCAGTGATACCAAGGATTCTAAGTGATACCCAGACTTATCCTGACATATTATCCTCTAGCCAATAATGAAATATTAAAGAATTTCAATAAGGAAGTCATATGATCATCATAATATTGTAGGGAGATTTAATTTAATACATAACTAGAATTGCTGTTGGGGGAGGAAGGGAGAAAACAGTTAACTCATTATTACTTTACTCTAGCTTTAAGTTGATAATGATATTAAATGCAGGATTGGTAATACAAATAAAGAATATTTATTAAAAATATTTCAAAGCAATAGAGCAAGGTTTACTTGTTGGGCTGAATGTAAGTAAAATGAAGGTAAGTAAAATTATAGTAAGGTATTGTATATTATGGGCTTCCTTGTTGGCTCAGTAAAGAATCTGCCTGCCAATGCAGGAGATGTGGATTCAGTCTGAGTTGGGAATATCCCCTGGAGAAGAAAATGGCAACCCACCCAGTATTCTTACCTGGGGAATCCCATGGGCAGAGAGGCCTGGTGGGCTAGAGTTCAAGGGGTCACAGAGTTCGACATGACTTAGCTACTAAAAAATATTGCATATTACAGATGCTCTAAATTCAATTTTTGATGGCCACTCCACTTGACTGATTTTGTACTAAGCATTTATTCTGTCTTTTCTATTTCAGAGGATTCTTATAGAAATTCATAGAGCCTAAGGTTCTCAAAAAGGTTTTATAAACAGTAAAAGCACCAACAAATACAAGGTGGCTTTTGTACTATGACTTGAAAAACTATCAAAATAGTGTTATTAAAAAAATAATTTCCATTTCTGTCACAAGTCTCAGGGATCAATATTATTCATGTAGGTGAAATTTTGGTGAATTTTCAAATTATGTTCATATTCTCTTGTCAGCATTTTCTCTCTCTGCACAGGGTATATGTGAAAGAGAGCAAGTTTCTACCCTCACCAGAGAGTTCAAAATAGAATGGGTATAAGAGAAAGCCACAAAAGTCAGAACACAGTCTACTTTACATATTAAATCTGCATATTTTGACTAAGACACGTAATCACTATTGCAGTACGGGGTTTTATCTAGGGCAGAAATGCTGCATGTTTTCAACACAACCTTCCTATTGTCAAAGAAGTCTCAGGGAGGTTCTTCCCTGTTGAGAAGAGTCCTGAGACACTGTGATAGTCACAACCATTGATTTTCTTAGGGGTAAAACAGTCCCTAATTTAATCCAGTTCAAAATTGTTGTTAAGATGTATACACACCTCTTGGATGGTCAAGAACTTTAATATGTAGACCAGACTTTAAGGATGTAGAACTTATGAGAGAAATTTGAAGAGGTTTGGAGTGGGGGCCACACACAGCAGCAAGTTTCAAGCAATGGAGAGGATGTGGATTTCACATGCCTTTTAAAAGCTGTTTTATCATCATTTCCTGGTTTAACCCATCCCTGAAAGGTCTAAATCACATAGAGCAGAGATGAGGTGTGGAGTAAAGAAGGGAATAGAGATGAGGCAACACTACTACTAGGGAAAGGCCCACTAAAAGAGCTGTTAATCAGACATGAAAATGTTCAGTAATTCAAAAAAAGAGTTTTTCAAGAGCAGTGATACGGAGAGCAAATCATGAGATGTAGAACAGAGGGCCAGTGGAACACAACAATGGAGGACAGCAGGAGTGAGTTCAGAGAAATGTATACATATGTGCTTATGTAAGTATATTCCATGTTCTCCACTCCTCCTCTGCTCACCTTAAAATATCTCAGGATAGTAATGTGGAGGAGAGCAAGAATGGTAGATGAACGTTAAATTAAATTAAGAGTATCACTCTAAAGGTGACATACCAGGGCTCTATGGCAGGTGAAGGCAGAAAATATAGTTTAAAAAACTGAGATCCATGTATTAGTTATTTATAACCCCATTTTCCAATTTATAATGTTTTAAATGGAAAACAAAACCAGACAGTTGTTATTGTACCTATTACAACTTTTGTTCTGTTTAGGCAATGTCCAATTGTATCATTAAGTTTTGGAGAAAGCAAATTAGTCCACTGAATTATCTCATTATTTTCAAATTTTTTGCTATATGTCTGGCTATGTACTACTTTTTTCTTTCTTTTTGAAATGCCATTTATTTTTATCTTAATTTTTTTAAATTTTATATTGGATTAGAGTCAATTTATAATGTTATGTTAGTTTTAGGTTTACAGAAAAGTGATTCAGTTATATATTCAATCCTTTTCAGTTTATTTTCTCATATAGGTTATTACAGAGTATTGAGTAGAGTTCCCTGTGTTATGCAGTAGGTCCTCGTTGATTATCTGTTATATATAGGTATACATGCTAATCGGAGAAGGCAATGGCACCCCACTCCAGTACTCTTGCCTGGAAAATCCCATGGACGGAGGAGCCTGGTGGGCTGCAGTCCATGGGGTCACTAAGAGTCAGACATGACTGAGCGACTTCACTTTCACTTTTCACTTTCATGCATTGGAGAAGGAAATGGCAACCCTCTCCAGTGTTCTTGCCTGGAGAATCCCAGGGATGGCGGAGCCTGGTGGGCTGCCGTCTATGGGATCGCACAGAGTTGGACATGACTGAAGCAACTTAGCAGCAGCAGCATACATGCTAATCCAAACCAACTAATTTATCCCTCCCCCTGACATTGCTCTTTTGGTGATCATCAGTTTGTTTTCTAATTCTGTGAGTCCATCTCTGTTTTATAAGTCATTTCATTTGTATTACTTTTAACATTCCACATGTAACTGATATCATATGATACTTGTCTTTCTCTCCGACTTACTTCACTTAATATGATAATCTCCAGGTTCATCCAAGTTGCTGCAGATGGCATTATTTCATTCTTTTTAATGGCTGAGTAATATTCCATTGTATATGTGTACCATATCTTCTTTATCCATTCATCTGTTGATAGATATTTAGGTTTTATTCTAATGAAAGCCTAAGCCAAGATCATTTGCAGGATTTCACTAATTCTATGCCTCTGTGAACCTCAGCAATCCAGAGAAGATGGACAGTATTTGGTGGTGATATCAGACTCCCTTTAAGAATTGTATGTGTACTGCAGAAATGTTTACACTGTATTCTAACTGTTGGGGCCCCATGGGAACACAATTAATTGATGGTGTGATGCCCTTATAATGTTAGTTATGCATGTACCACTTTTAGCATGTCAGAACTGAAAATAGTACTATCTGAAGCTTACCAAATAATGCAGATCAAGGAAGAAACTCTACTGTTTTTTGACTATTCCAAAAGTCAAGTCACTTAGGGAAGTGGTGGTGGCTAGGAAATCACCATGATACTGAACACAAATCTTAATATATTCCCAATAATAACAGGGAAAAGAAAACACAAGCCATAAGGTGTTTACAGTCACAAGAGAAAACACAGTATGCAACTTGATGTGTGGAAATTTGACATCATCAAATGTTCTGAATTATAATTAGGTCATATAAGTAAGGGCTTCCCAGGTGGTGCTAGTGGTAAAGAACCCCCCTGCCAATGCAGGAGATGTAAGAGATGCAGGTTTTTTTTTTTTTTTCTTTTTTTTTTTTTTTTTTTTTGGGATTTAGTGCCCTTTTACTTTTTTTTTTTTTCATTTATTTTTATTAGTTTGGAGGCTAATTACTTTACAATATTGTAGTGGTTTTTTGTCATACATTGACATGAATCAGCCACGGATTTACATGTATTCCCCATCCCGATCCCCCCTCCCACCTCCCTCTCTACCCTATCCCTCTGGGTCTTCCCAGTGCACCAGGCCCGAGCACTTGTCTCATGCATCCCACCTGGCTGGTGATCTGTTTCACCATAGATAGTATACATGCTGTTCTTTTGAAATAGCCCACCCTCATATTCTCCCACAGAGTTCAAAAGTCTGTTCTGTATTTCTGTGTTTCTTTTTCTGTTTTGCATATAGGGTTATCGTTACCATCTTTCTAAATTCCATATATATGTGTTAGTATGCTGTAATGTTCTTTATCTTTCTGGCTTACTTCACTCTGTATAAGGG